>NC_073342.2:33085000-33370000 GCF_027580225.2 Misgurnus anguillicaudatus
TATCAAATGTTAATGTATGGAGGTGGTGGTGTTGTTTTAGATTTGATGAATGCTCACTTTTCTTGCTTCTCTCCTGATTTGATGGAAATCCTCCAAACACTGAGTTCATCACGCTGATCGGATCCACTCCAGCTCATGATGTTTCTGACCCGTCTTAGCCAACTGGACCAGACCAGATCGCCCTGCCAAACCAGCCTGACAGACATCAGCTGACCCAGATCGGTGCCTACTGTGGCCAATGATGTGTAGATCTTCTTACCTGAGCTTTCCTGGTGCCTGCACACATGAAGATGTTAAAGATGAAACCTGGTTAAATGGCACAGACATCTTGAGCACTTAACACTATAGTAACACAACATGGACATCATCATTTGTATTAACACAACCTAAAGGATTATTAGGAACACTAATACTGTGTTTGACTCCCTTTCGTCTTCAGAACTGCTTTAATTCTATGTGGCATTGATTCAACAAGGTGCTGAAAGCATTCTTTAGAAATGTTGGCCCATATTGATAAGATGGCATCTTGCAGTTGATGGAGATTTGTGGGATGCACATCCAGGGCACAAAGCTCCCGTTCCACCACATCCCAAAGATGCTCTATTGGGTTGAGATCTGGTGACTGTGGGGCCATTTTAGTACAGTGAACTCATTGTCATGTTCAAGAAACCAATTTGAAATGATTCAAGCTTTGTGACATGATACATTATCCTGCTGAAAGTAGCCATCAGAGGATGAGTACATGGTGTTCATAAAGGAATGAACATGGTCAGAAACAATGTTCAGATAGGCTGTGGCAGTTAAACGATGCACAATTGGCACTAAGGGGCCTAAAGTGTGCCAAGAAAACATCCCCCACACCATTACACCACCAACAGCAGCCTGCACAGTGGTAACAAGGCATGATGGATCCATGTTCTCATTCTGTTTACGCCAAATTCTGACTCTACCATCTGAATGTCTCAACAGAAATCGAGACTCATCAGACCAGGCAACATTTTTCCAGTCTTCGACTGTCCAATTTTGGTGAGCTCATGCAAATTGTAGCCTCTTTTTCCTATTTGTAGTGGAGATGAGTGGTACCCGGTGGGGTCTTCTGCTGTTGTAGCCCATCCGCCTCAAGGTTGTGCGTGTTGTGGCTTCACAAATGCTTTGCTGCATACCTCAGTTGTATGAGTACCATACGAGTGGTTATTTCAGTCAAAGTTGCTCTTCTGTCAGGCCCATTCTCCTCTGACCTCTAGCATCAACAAGGCATTTAGAAATGGTTGTGTGTGAAAATCCCAGTAACTGAGCAGATTGTGAAATACACAGACCGGGCCGTCTGGCACCAAGAACCATGCCATGCTCAAAATCACCTTTCTTTCCTATTCTGACATTCAGTTTGGAGTTTAGGAGATTGTCTTGACCAGGACCACACCCCTAAATGCATTGAAGCAACTGCCATGTGATTGATTGATTTGATAATTGCATTAATGAGAAATTGAACAGGTGTTCCTAATAATCCTTTAGGTGAGTATATATAAGACATGTTTTTATTATTTATTAATTTGACTTGTTAGGTTAAGAGTGTGAGTATTTATAACTAGCGGTGTATCAAAACAATCCCCATATAGATAGATGAGTATAAATGTGACTCACAGGATTATGGGTAATTCTCCGCTCTCTCCTTTGGTTCCATTGATTGAAATGGACACAGACACCTTGTCGGGGTCGATGAGATTCCTGAGCAGAACTCTGATCTGATAGTGAAGCACTGTATGAGGGTAGAAAGAGGGCGATGGTGCTGGTTTAGAGGGTGTGACTCGAGTCCAGCCGTATAATATAAACACAGACATGAAACTCTTTCAGTTTAGGACACCAGCAGTCTCTAGATCAGTGGTCTTCAACATCTGGTTGCCTGCATAGAGTCTTGCCCATGAAAGCACAGTATATTAATAACCTCAATTGAAATATTGCATATTTTTATAATACCTTGGCTTCTTTTACACTTTACACAACGATAAAACATATCAACAAATAAAAGAAAAAGTTTTGAGTAGACTCTATTAAAAAAGTGTCCCTCCAGATGTTTTATCTAATGTTGAAGCCCTTGCTTACAGACAGGTAATGGTTGGAGACCACTGATCTATAGATGACGTGATGATGATGATGATTGATGAAGTTCACTCAACCATTATACGGTGCCTCCGGGCCAGTTTTGAAGAACAGGCCTTTAGCGCTCTTGCCCACCCGTACGCGTCTGATGTCGTAGCCCAGCCTGTTACAACGGTTGTGTTTGCAGTCCAGACACAGACCTTTGTAGAAAGTGCTGTCGTCACGGCAACGGTAGCCTATTATGGGCTGACTGGCGTTAAGCAGAGAGTCAGTAAAGAGTTTGACTGCACGTTCATGGGCACATTTAATGGTCTTGGGTACGCCTGTTTTAAAAACAGAAGAGGGTTAGGAAGAGGGTTTGAATGAACAACCCATCCATGAATAGTGGGTTGTAATTTAACTTATGCTGGGTTGTTTTAACTCATTGTTGGGTCAATTATAAACATGTATAACAGCTGGGCTCATCTCTTTTTAGTATAGTAGCACTAAACGATTATGACTAAAATCATAATTGTTGATTATTCACCTTGATATTGTAGTTGATTATTATTGTCGATTTTTAGATTTTACACTGAAGTTTTAAAATGTTTTATAGTTTTCTGTGAAGTGGCTGCATTGTACATTATAAACATTTTAAACTAAATAATATCATGTAAATCACAAATAATTAATGGAGTTATGTTGTTAGTAAACAATCCAAAATAATGGTTAAAGGACACGTCAACTAATCAATTTTAAAATCTCTGATTCACCCCTGAACTTGATGCCCAAACATACTGGCGAAACGCACAGAAATGAGCGCAAATGTGATTGAGGCTTTTGGTGATTAGGTAATTGTTTCACCTGTAATCGTAATCCTGGTTAGTTTTTGGATTAATTGAGCAGCCCTAGTGTATATTAACATATTTGTAATGCGTTCAAAATCGGACCATTTAAAGCCCAAAATAAAACATTTTAATTGATTACTTTCTGACAATATTTTGTATTGTGTAAAATAAATCTCTAAAAGAATATAGGAAATCAATTTGTAATTATTTCAATAATATATGTTCTCTTCATGCTTTAAAAACAAACCAATCCAGTGATTAAGATATAAAAATATCATTGAAACGGTGCGTACAGTATGTGCTGTTAGGCCTCACCTTGAAATCCATACTGATAAACGTTACTGTAGATGTCGAGCATCTTGCAGCCGGGCTGAAATGAGCCTCCGTTGGGGTAGAAATCCACGTGACCGATGATCTGTTTTATACCGACTCCAGGCATGATGTTACTTTTGGCAAAAGTGTGAATGACATCAACAAACTGAGCATCATCTACTGAGAGTCGGTCGAACGCAGGGACCCCTTCAAAGTGCGGCCCCGCGGGGTCCAGACCTGTCTTACACAAACACAGACATCATTCTTTTATTCTTTCTTACTTTTATTGATGGGTTAGGGTTAGGGTTAGGGTTAGAAACAACCCTGATTTGAAACAATTAAACAATCATGAAAAGCTCTATATAAATAAAATTGAATGATAGCCATGTGCTTCAAGGGTTGGGCTTGTAACCTTAACCTGTGTGCGTATGTGTGTGTGTTAAGTTTGATTGTGTTTGAAATGTTAAACCCACCAGTGATGCGGCCAAGTTTTCTTCTTTTGAAATGACTCCCGGCGAATCCAGCCACGTGCGCTCCCAGACTGTAGCCAATCAGATGGACTTTATCCACGGTGAGCTGTGCGGATTCCTGTCGGGAGACGAAACGACATCAGCACTCGGCCCAATGTATTTCCCAATGGTTTGAACCATCGGCAGCAGCACGTGTATTTTCTGTTTTGGGATTTGATTCACCTCCAGCCACCTGAGGAGCGTGGCCACGTCCTGCCCCACCTGTAGGCTGTTCTTAGCTGCGATTGGATAAGGCTGCAGAGCCAAATTTCTCCAGTCGCTTATAATCACATTGACATAACCAATCCTGATCTTCAAAGCAGAAGCCAAGCTGAAGATCCACTGCTCCATGATCCCATTCATCTACAGAGAAACACAAAGAGTTTGATTTATCAAAGGAAGCTTAATTGTGTGAGTAGTAACTAAAAGTAAATATTTGGGTCATATCATAAATGATGAATTGAGGGATGATATTTCTAGGCAGTGATGTATGTTATATGCTCAAGCAAATATGCTGGTAAGAAAATGTTATGTGTGTTTGATGAAGATAAACATTTCCAATGCATACTGTACTTTTGAATATACTACACCCTTGGCCGTATATGACAGACTACTGGACAGCGTCAACTACAGCAGCGGCGGAGGACATTGTTTGATGCACACAGAGGGATTTGATGGTTTAGTGCCAAAAGAAGTCTGACTTTTGCCTAAAGATGCAATTTCATTTCAAGAAATGTTACTTGTGTACAGTACATGTCATTTATTTTTTTGTATCTTAAAAACACCAAAAAACTATCAATACAATTTTGCTAAAACAGATGAGGCTGTGTTGTTAACTTCAGGTATTTATCCAATCAGAGGCCAACACTGTCAATGTTGTGTATCTTGTGTTTGTTTAACACCCAGTAATTTTCACTTATTGATGCTGTAGCAAAAGTTAAATCACAATAGCCGTTGTGCGTCAGAAAATCAAGTTTCTATAAAGGATTAGTCCTGAGGTTTGTCTGTTTGCTAATAGCTAAAAGTATCCTTATGAGACTCCTTCAGTAGATGCCAGAGTCTTCAGTTCACTATACCATGAGTTTAATCTTCATCTTCAGCTCCTCAAAGGCTTTTCTCCAGTTTAAAATCAGCTTCCTGTTTCTTTCATTTGTTTGTTGATATAATAATTCTGTACAATATCTCCGACTCAAACATCCTGACCGTGACCCAAACCTAGCTGGGAAACACCCTTAACCTCCTGTCCTGTCTACTGATAAACTTCAGCTGGCTGTTTTCTGAGATACCATGTAGATAAATCTTTCAGTGATCTAACTCACGTACAGTACACATGTTTGGCAAACGGCACTACAGAGCTGTTGTAGAGAGTAATTTCTAAAACTCAGATCTCATGTTAGGCCAGGGGTGGCCATTCCTGTGTTAGACATTGATCATTGCTTGCTAGAAATGAAAAGAAATGAGTACCGTAACCATGAAATATTTGACTAAATGGTGTATTAAAAGTCAGGAATTTGTTTGCTTTAGTGAACCTCAGACACACAACTCTATCATAAGCAAAACTCTGGCCTGATGTTATTGTGTGTTTCTCTTTCTTTGGATGTCATATAAACCATCGAGTCTTCTCAGTTTGATCTTACCGTCCATCCGTGGATGATGATCACCAGATCATTGGTTCTGTTGTAACCGCATCTCTCCAGGGTTTCAGACCTGAACGGTACGACAGCGCAGGTTTCCTCGAACACGTTTCCTTCGTGATAGATATGAAAACTGGATTTGATCACCAGCGGTGTCTTGACGGCGTCTGGACTGTCTGGTGTTTCTGTAGCAGCAGCAGCGTCTATAAATACACACAGATGTGTAATTTTCTGAACATGAAACTTCGTCTCCTGTGCCCACTGTGCTGTGAGCTCGACTCTTAACCCTTTTCATGGCAAATGTTTAAAGCGCTTCAATCTGAGAACATGCATTAAAGTCAAGTGAAAAAAGAGCTGATATGCTCTTGTAGTAGATGAAATCAAGTCCCATAATACTTTGAATCATTATATTTATAGACTTAAACGCAAGAACAGCATCTGGTGAAGATTTCTCTTACCTGTTAAGTTTCCCTTCACAGCTGCAGTTAAAGTGTAAATAAGAAAGCAGATTCGAGCAGCTGTCTGGATCCTCATCATGATCTGAGCTTTAGTTGATCTTTCATCCGTCTGCTCTGCGCTCTTGTCTGAGTTCAACTCTACACCCACACACACACATAAAGGGAGGAGTCGTCTGTGTGATTCTCGTAAGAAGTTGTAGTCTGTAGCCCTTGACACACTTTCTACTTGAACACACATGTTTGAATGACCTGTTCCTTAAAACATGATTATGGTATGGGAGCAGCAGTGAGATATGTGACATCTGTCTGAACATTATATTAATATTACCATTACAATTTAGTGACAACAACAGCACACATGGGAACAAGAACATTTACATTAGAGATGAAAACTGCATGATAAATTGTTTTTGCTATTCTGTTGAACCCAAAGACCAAAGTACTGAATGTGCTGTCACTGCTGTCTGCCACAATAAACTTCATCATAAAGATTTTCTACGTACATTTTTCTTACATTCTTTTCTCTGGCTGCAGGCATTTTGGCACAGTTTGGACGGGGACATTTTTATGGGTAATTCAAAAATGAAAGAAACCAGACACTTCACTTACGTTAGTTTCTCTTTCTCCCACAATGTTAAAACTTAAAACATGACAGAACTTGAAAAGATAACCGAGTAATCTACATTCAGTTATTGCCTCTATATTTTTAACTCTAGTCAATAATACAACAGTTGTGTCCAAAGTGCTTCCCATTAGTTCAAACAATCACATAGAATACATATAAAACTACGACAGACAGAAAAACTGAAATTAAAAACAACAACAATCTGATCATGTCATGCAGTATCCCAGCCGGACTTTGGTAAGTCAAGGTCTTAAAGACGGGCAAAGTCTTTACCGAGGGAGTTCGGTTTCAGACTCGTGAGATAGCAAACTATCATCCTTTATTCTCTTCTCTCAGTATAAAGAAGTGTTCACATCTAGATGAAGTCTACACTGACAGCATATAAGAAACATTGATTAGATCACATAAAGCCTTGTAAACAATACTGGACAATACTGCTTGTGCATTTTTTTTGAATTCCTCAAATGACGGTTTTACTACATCACCAATCCAAGAAGTAATCTGTTGCCTATAATCCGTGTGTTTGTTGTAGTTCAAGAAAAGAGATTTACGTTGGAGATGATAACTCGCGTCATTGTTTACTTTGGGGTTTGTACCTTTTGCATATCATAAACAGGAACTAATGCCCACTAACACATCAAAGGAAATGTAAAAATGTGAATTGGACAATAGGTGCTCTTTAAAGGGGACATATCATGAAAATCTGACTTCATGTTTAAATGCTATTATTGGGTCCTCAGTGCTTCTGTCAACCTAGAAAATGTGATAAAGATTAACCCACTAACTTAGTTTTGGAAAATCATTCTCCACAAGCACGTGAAAAAATAGCTCATTGAAATTTGGCTCCTCTTGTGATGTCAGAAAGGGGTCATATTATAATAATACCGCCCCTTAATCTGTACTATCCAACCACGGCACTGCCATTTACTGCAGATATCAACTCATTTACATTTTAAAGGACACACAAAAAACAGCACATTTTTGCTCACACCTACAAAGTGTCAATTTTAACATGTTATAATAAATGATCTGTGGGGTATTTTGAGCTAAAACTTCACATATGAACTCTGGGGACACCAAAGATTTATTTTATGTCTTAAAAAAGTCTTGTGAAATGTCCCCTTTAAATGAATTTTATTTTTTATATGTGTTTATATCAGTCTGATCATCTCCATGCAGCTTCTTAATTCAACAAAACAACTTGGTGTCATTTGTCTATATTGCACATTTAAACGTTTTTTCTTCTGAATGTGATTAATTGTATTGAGTCGAGCGAGAAGCGTGAGGAGCGAGTGAGGAGCGTGATATGTCCTCGTCGTGCCTCATGTTGATGTAGAGCCCTCATCACTCTTACTCCAGCAATATTGCTTTAATGGAAACAAGACCTGGTTTACCTGCTGTTAGGGTTAGGATAAAACCGCTAACTGCTTTGGATAAAAGTGTCTGCCAAATGCATGAATGTCATGTAAATGAAGTGATTATTAGTAGGATTATTTGCTGGATAATGCAGCCGCAGGTTCACAATAAAACAGACAAATAAAGGAAGAATAATAAAGTATAATTGATTGTTATTATGAACATTTACGGTTTGCTGAATTTCTCTTCTATACAGATTTATCCCTTTTGTCGGTAATAAATCACATGCACTTCTCCATTATTTCACTCAGAATGAGTTCAGTACAATAATATCATTCGGCAGAGAAAAGATGCAAATATCAGCGTGTATTTTATTAACTTCTACAGACTTTTACTGTAAACATGAGAGTTAAGAGTATCTTCTGTAAGTTTTTATCAAAGGTTTAACACATGTTGATCATCTAATATTTGTCCTTTAGGCTGCTGTCTTCCTCGTCCTCTTCCTCCTCTTCATCTGGTTCTTCTTGGGGTTTGGAGTGATGCAGCTCGATTAACAGGAAGTAGATTGCGGCTCCGGCCACGCCCCCGACCAGCGGTCCGGCAACTGGAATCCACCACCAGTAATCTGCAGTGCTGCGGTTTATAAAATGGTTAGTTAATCCAGTCCTTGAGTCTGATTGGTCAATAGCTTTGTTTTATTTAGGAAAACTATTCTGTGTATGGATGAATTTTACGTCACAGCATTTGTTCAGGGAGGCTTTTAGTGATTTTACTTCATGAAAGTTCTGTTGATACGTATTTGAAGAGTTTCGTTGCGAAACGAGATAACTCCGTTTTTTTTCCAGAAATCTCATTTTTTTAGTTGTGCATTCCAATTAATATAAATTCAACTGCAGTTGGTTTGTTTTGATTTAAACCTTCATAACTTAAAAAATACAGCTAACTAGCACCATAAAACTAAATAATAACATAATAATAAACATGTTTTGACAAAAATGTAAAAAAATGGATTTATCTCGTTTTGCAACAAAACTCTTCATTTGTTTTTTGTTTTTTTGTTTAAACATTTCTATTGTGTGATATAAAAGCAATAAGGTAGACTTACAGCACAGCCTATTGTACCTTAGTTATAAGCAGTAAGGCCCTGTGTCCACCAGACAGAGTTTATAAATGTGTTAGGGTCAGCTGAAATTGTGATAGCTCGCGGAGATAATAAATAATTCATTAATATCCACAGACATTTATTTAGATGTTTTTAGCAAAATAATGTTTATCTGGTAAATGGAACTTAGGGTAAATCTTGTTAAAAGTTAAAGGGATACTTCACCGATTTAGCATTCAGCTTTGTATCTGTAGAAACCCGGCAGTATTACTGAATGACCATGTTTCCCTCCATCATTTCCCCCTGAGAGGAGAGATATCTGCATTTTGGTTCTGCAAAAAAGTCCTCCGATGATGTAATATGACGATTTTTGCATCATCGGAGGACTTTTTTGCAGAACCAAAATGCAGATATCTCTCCTCTCAGGGGGAAATGATGGAGGGAAACATGGTCATTCAGTAATACTGCCGGGTTTCTACAGATACAAAGCTGAATGCTAAATCGGTGAAGTATCCCTTTAACTACATGCGGTGGCTGTTCTTCAGCCTTCAACACAGTGAGTGAACATGAATGTGATTTTATGATGAACAATAACAGAAAATGAATTTAATTGTTCAAGCGTCCAACTATGCGCTACTAGTGCGTTTTTGCCACCTCTCTTGCGTTTTGTGTGAATCCAGCATTACGCAGTATTAAAATGGCAGCCCAGCGTGCAAATCTCAAAACAGCCACAAGATGGTGGCGTTTAACGGTCAATCCCATAATACAAAACCGATACCTAATGGGAAAATACAGAAATATCGGGAAACAGATAAATCAGTTGATCTCTAGTTTAAATGTTTTTGTAGTTGTTATTTGTAGGTCTGACTGGTTAGCATTCACAGTTCATGCTGCTCTGTGCAGAACGATCATCATACTGTATAACATCACAATACTGCCAGAGCACTGATGCCAACACAGCTATTTTGATGCTAAATTTAGCAACTTTTCAGACTACCATAGCAACTTTGTTTTTCAAGAAGATAGAAGCCCACCATGATAAGAAAAGACTTAGAGCTGCTTATTAATGTTATGAATTTGACTGGCCGTGTTTTAAAGTGCGCTGCTATGATTATGGTGCTCATCCACAACAAAGGTTAAACTTTCTGTCCAGTACATAGCTGAATTAAAGTATAAAATTATATTATAATCTTTATGTTGTGTAGCTTATCTAGGCTATCAGATTAATATCACATGAATGTGTCGTCAAATAGAAAGTGCTCAGTTCAGTTCATTAATCCTTTAGTTTCATCTCACACAGCTATAGAGGTTACAGTTAAAAAACAAACATTTTATTCGTTATTAATCAATTTTCTGTCAACATTCAGGCGTTCCTCAGGGCAGTATTCTTGGACCCTTACTTTTTCTTTTATATATAAATGATCTTCCTCAAGTGTGTAAATATTCAGAATGCCTACTGTATGCTGATGATACTGTGATTTTTTTCCTGACCCAAATCCTGATGTCATAAATTCCAAATTAACATTCGACCTCCAGCGTTTACACGATTGGTTAAACGCGAATCATCTGACCATCAATGTAAAAAAAACCTGAATGTATGTATTTTCACTCACCTAGAAAAAGTCTTTCTTATGCTATTGCTAACCCAATTACTTTTGCAAAGACATGCAGTTGTGTTACCTACAATGTCTTATTGCCTTCCAGTCTGGTCTCTTACCACTAAGGAAATGACTGAAGCATTATATAATTGTGCTTTTAAAATTCACAGTAATCTTCCAAAATGGTCTCACCACTGCATTGCACTGAAACGTTCAAATGCGCTGACTTTTCAGCATTATATAAACTGCTACATTTTATTTTCAAATTCAAAATGCTACTACACCAATATTTGATGCAATTCATCCATCAGACAATACTAGACCATACGTCTCACTAGGTCAGTATCACAGGCACTTACTGTATACCAGTCCCTTCATATAAAAACAATTATGGTCAGAAATCTTTCTTTTATATATACACCAAAATTTGGAATAATATTTCATATAATACAAGAAAGCAACCATGTGTCACATGTTTCAAAAAAGCATACAAACTGTATTTACTGAACAGTTACACTTGTACTTATTGATTGCTTTTAAATTGTCCTAGTTGTCTGTATTGATTGCATTGATGTTTATAGTCCTTGTATTTGTGTAGTTTAAAAGTGTGTTTTTATGTTACGAGTTGTGTTTACTGTTTTATGTTCTGCAGAACAGGAACCTGCTGGAAACCAGTTTTAAACTGAGTCAGACCCGTTTAAATTGTATCTTGGTGTTACTTTTTATTCTTTCCTGTATAATAAATGAAATTGAACATTTAGTTTTGTTAAAGTATGGTGGCCTTGGAAGACGCCCTGAGTTGAAACAATTAAAATATTTGTGATTTATACTGTAGTTTGTGTGCATAAATGCAAAGCCAACTCTTGCCTGAAAACCTCTGTCCCCCAACCCGCCACAGCGGTGAAGAGTCGTGGGCCCAGATCTCGTGCGGGGTTCAGCGGGTAACCACAGTTCAGACCCATAGAGACACTGATGCCCAGAATAATCAGACCAACAGCCAGAGGCTCCACCCCTTTAGGGGCTCCCATATTTCCCCCATCAGTGATCGCTAGAATACAGAGAACCAGCGTTCCCGTGCCAAACACCTGAGACAGAATCACAAGCAATATAAGTCTTTCCAAGAACTGAAAGATGTCTTTTAGAAAACATGACTAGGAATTTTAGGATTGGAGACTAATTTGTGATCCAGTGTGTGTCATATAAAATACAGTGACATGTTTATGGGGGAAAACAAGTTGAAATAGGTCACTCAGTTCAGACTCTAATTGGTGGCTTTCTGGGTAGAAAAATCCAGCAAATCAATGTGCATTAATCCCACAAACAGAATGAAGCCAAACTCTAATCTGGGTTACTGACCAGGCAAAAACTTCATTAAATGATAGCAGCACTATGATGGTGTTTGAAGTCTCACAACACTTAATAAATTTATCAGATTATTGTTCAGTTTCTACTTTGAAAGAGCTTTTACTTCTTCTCCCGCAGTGTATGCTAATATGTTTGTAAAAAACAGACTGATAATCCACCGACCTGATCCA
Organism: Misgurnus anguillicaudatus; assembly: GCF_027580225.2. Taxonomy (NCBI): domain Eukaryota; kingdom Metazoa; phylum Chordata; class Actinopteri; order Cypriniformes; family Cobitidae; genus Misgurnus; species Misgurnus anguillicaudatus. Next base: position 33,097,054 of record NC_073342.2, read on the forward strand.
CAAAACCTCCCAGTACCGTCAGGTGTCTTCCAGGGTAAGATGCGAATATGTGCCCTGTGGCATTAATTCCCGTCACTGACAGTATTCCATTCGTGAAATCCATAAAAGCATCTAAAGGAAGGAATATTAACCACGTGATTGATTGACAGACACTGGGACACCAGCAGGAACAGGAAAACTTAATTCTTTATTTGATTGATGGACACTGAGAAGCGATATTTGGAGGAAACTCACCATAATAAAGTCCAAAGACTCCAGCAGCACCTACGAACGCTCCCAGCAACTGTGCCAAGACGTAGATGGGTAACTTCCAGATCTTCAGCTTTCCTAAGATCACCATGGCCAGAGACACGGCTGGATTCAGGTGGCCACCTGAGACACAAACGAGAACATTCAAAATCATCACATCAGCGAAGCGTCCATTACTGTAACTTACAAAAGACAATCACGTCATCCAGTCCTACAGAAACATCCGAAATCAGATCTCTCTGATATGTCTCACGCTGTACTCAAGAACATTTCTATCTGTTAACAGACGACATCACCAGCTGGTCTTCACTGATAATAACAAAACAGAAATATCTGCAAATAAATGCACATATAGGTGTAATTGCAAAACACACAAAACAAATTTAATCAATACCATTAAGCCATAACATTGTTTAAAGCCTCATGCAATTACTGATCAAACCAATACAATAATAGCCTCACAAAAGATAAGAAATGGTTACATAATAAAATAATAAATTTTTTAAAGGACCAGCATTGTGAAGGCTTTTCCAGTTTTATAATAGTTTTATCAGTCTGAATGCAGTCAAATGTAAAAATTAAACCACTTTTACCACGGGGCTGTTGAATGCTTTATTCTGATTGGTTGAGAAATGTTCCTCAGGTATGCATTATTTTTCAGATAAATGCACACCTGACCCATTGAAAAGGCCATTGATTTGTTTTTTATAATGCAGACTCGTGCTGTTATCACCTGTGGGTGTGCATTATTTTCTAAAATTACAGCAGCCCTTCGTCAATTATTCTTACTTATAATACCCATTGTTTTAATTTTGGATATGATAATAAATGTGTTCATCCAGTTTTTTTACTGTATAAATCTCATCAGCATCTGGCAGGTCTGTAATGCTCTGTTATTGAAAGAAAATCTATTGACAATAGTGCAAAAAAGCTGAGATGAGAAAATGATGTGACCACACAGACAGTGTTGGTAAAGTAAATCAGGCAGCAAGATCACAAACCTGTCTTTATTGATTGATTAAACAACATCTTAGTAGACTGAGATACAACAGCTCTAACTAACATCCTCACCCCCCCTCCCACACACACAAACACGATGCACACATACACATCAAATCTACATACAGATCAATGGATTTGTCCAAATGTTAATGGCCCTGGGCAACATATGACCTCAGTAAACGGCTTAAAGAGAAAGTTTGTTCAGACCTTATGAATCAAACTCAATCTGGTGTTCAGGAATCCACTGATGAACATTACAGACATTCAAAGAGCAGTAAAGCTTTTCTTCTGTGAAAACTAACATTGTGCTAAACTAGTGCAGACAGATTTATTGATCATTTCTGAGAAATCCAATATAAATCCTCCATTCTGGCTCACACAACGGCGACTGAGGGTTATAATCTAAAGATCTGTGTATTATAAATACATGATTTATGGCTATGAATGCTGAAATTTGTGTTTACCTGACACACCACCAGACACATAAACTCCCATCATGAGTCCGATGCTGAAGCCAATGTGGATGGTCAGAGGCTCGCCGAGAGAGTTTCGGCTTAACACGGTCTGAGCGACGGAGCCACAGCCAAACAACTGACACATAAAAATATCATGACATTTTAGGTGGTGAAGACTTAAACCATTACACAATGACTTAAATATGATGAAATAATAAATAAAGGATGAAATACTCACCACCAGTATGAAGGTCCCCAGAAACTCGGCCAGGAACTCTTTAATGATGTTGTGTTTAATGACACAATGCTGATGCTTCATCTTTCTTTGTGTCTGTGATGTTCACACGCTGTTGTGTTTGACTCTCAGCTACGTTCAATCTCGACACACATCATCGATCCGTCAGGCCCATGTTACGACACGTGACGTCAACTAAACTCGATTCTGCCTCCAGCTCGGTGAGACATACATGATCGAGAATTAATGATAAAGTCTCAAATTTCTACAATAGCTCTCAATTTTTGGAGGTTTTCTAGTGAAGAGTAATCAGCTTATATATACATTTATAAACATTTGTTTTAGTTTACCAATATAGTGACAAAGAAAATCATTTCTTTTTTATAATAAGATAAATATCATTGTACCATATTTATTTTTGAATTTCCAAATGGACTGACATGAATGAAATGATAAAACACACAATAATATCACAAGACATGAATCTCTACAGAGAGATGAGATAACACATACAGTACAGTACACACTGATCTTACTGTAAAATCTGAGAACATTAGATGAGGTCTTTACTGTGGTAAATAATTCAATCTTACCACAATATTAGTGACAATAACTAAAGGTTGAGTTATGAAGCATGATCAGGTCAGGATAGTAAAATAATTATATATTATTTAAAGTGTGTGTCAGTCTGAACTGACGGCTCTCTCATCTTCATCGTCTTCATCAGTAGTCTGAAGTGTGCTTGGTCTCTTATCACGCCTGCAGACAGAGAGAGAGAGAGAGAGAGAGAGAGAGAGAGAGAGAGAGAGAGAGAGAGAGAGAGAGAGGTTCATAAATTCATCACAATCACACATTAGATTTGAGCTGCTGTTGCTGGCTGGTTAATACTGAGGACTAACTGGGTAGTTCTTCTACATGAGTTAGTTGTTTCTGATGTTACGTAAAGGTCTGATCTCACCTGATCTCGATGCGGAGAGCCGACAGTTGAGTCTGTAGCTGGTCATTTAGCTCCTGTTGCTCGTCTACGTCTCTCTGAAGTTTCTTCTTACTGTTCTCTAATCTCTGGATCTCCTCTTCTGCCTCGTCCAGGAGTCTCTTCAGGCTCTTCAGACGCAGCATCAGCTGAAATCACACAGATATTATACAACTCCTGCATTTAATATCAGCTTAAAGTTTCATCTTTGTCTGTCTGAGAGGAGCCCAGCACTATAATGCATCAGTGATCTTCACCTGATCTCTTTGATCCTGCAGAGACAGACGCTCTTCCTCCTGAAGCAACTTCACCTCCTTCATCTTACGTTCTAGTTTACGGTTCTGCTGCTGTAGTTCGCTGTTCTCTCTGAACAACACAGACAGGAAACGCATCATCAAGAACATCCAGCAAACCGAGAAGATTCGGTCACTGTTGGGTTTTTAAAGATTCTTCTCTTACTTCTCTTCTTCCAGAAGTTTCTCTTCCAGCTCGTGGACGTTCAGCTGGAGTTTGATGAGCAGCGCGTCCGCTCCCGTCCTCTGAGACGCTTCCAGCTGTGACACTCGTCCCCGCAGGTCTTTATTCTATAAATCAGATTCATAAAAACTCTAAATTGTAAAAAAAAGACTTAATTATACGTCTTACATTATATTTTGCTTTTTTATATTTTTTTCTATTTTTATTTTATTTTACAGCAGCTGTATCACACAATTCTGCTGATGTGAAGACACCGTAGTGTTTTAAACATTAGGGTTTTTAATAGATATTGTTTTGTGTATAATGTGTAGGACACACCTGTCGCTCTAGACTTATTTTGTCACATTCCAGATCTTGTCGAGCGGATCTCTCCTGCAGAAGATCTGTTCTTGCTTGCTCAATCTGACACACACAGACACACACACAACACACACAAATCAGAACGACAAGAAATAGTTAACCCCGGGTTATTCTAAAACATGAGTTAATGGAATCTTGGGTTAACCTTATACAGTATAGAGTTTAGAGCTATAATAAATATGATTATATGATGAGCTGATCTGAGGTCTCTGTCTCGGACACTAACTCAATATGAGCTCATATGATATTTCTTTATCTTAGAAGCTCACCTGAGAACCTTTCGATTCTAGCCTGAGAACGCAATCATGTGTTAAACACAAACACACATTTGTGTATTGATAAGAGTTGTGTAGTGTATGTTGTGTTGGTCCACCTGCTCTCTTCCTCTCTCCAGTGTCTTCATCAGTACATCTGAGCTTCTGCGTTCCTCCATCAAACACTGCTCCAGATCAAACACCTTTACCTACAGAACGCACACACACACACACACACACACACACACACACACACACACACACACACACACACACACACACACACACACACCATTTCACCAATGTCAAAACTTTATTATCATCAACAATTGAATATGACCAAATATAAGTGTGTGTCTGTCTGTGTGTGTGTGTGTGTGTGTGTGTGTGTGTGTGTGTGTGTGTGTGTGCGTGTGTGCGTGCGTGCGTGCGTGCATGTGTGTGCGCATTGTGTGTGTCTGTCTGTTTGTGTACCTCCATGAGATTTAGTTGTTTTTCTTCATGTGTGTGTTTGTTCTCTTGCAGTTGTTGAATTCTTTTCTGCAGCTCTTCTGTTCTCTTTGTGGCCTCATTCAGATCAAACTCACAGTGAGACAGTTTATCCTCTAACACACACCGCTGTCAACACACACACAACACAGACACACAAATACACACACAGTTAAATGAAAGTGATATCACGCAGCACATGTAATGTAGTCAATCACAATAACATCATCTGAAATGTGAAAAATTTAAATGACAGTGTGTTGAGTTTAGCTGGCGACTAAGATTCACTGAGTTGTTACATGTTTGACATGTTTGTGTAGTTGTGTGTGCGTGTGTGCGTGTGTGTGTGTGTGTGTGTGTGTGCGTGTGTGTGTGTGTGTGTCCACACCTCTCTCTGGTATTCCTGAGCAGCCTGTGTGTGTGTCTGTAGTTGAGTTTGTGTGTTGTGCAGTTGTATGTGTAGAGCATCAAGTTCTCTCCAGTTCTGATCTCTGATTGTGTCCACCTCATCCTGTAAACGCTGCGTCTCTCGCTCAGAACCCAGAACCACTGCACTCATCTACACAGAGAGAGAGAGAGAGAGAGAGAGAGAGAGAGAGAGAGAGAGAGAGAGAGAGAGAGAGAGAGAGAGAGAGAGAGAGAGAGAGAGAGAGAGAGAGAGAGTCAGGAGATATAGTTGAATCTGTAATAGTTGATGATTATATATCATAATATTATATGCTGTACTGTATGTGGTCACCTCCTCCTGCAGGTGCTCAAACACTTGGTTCTGGTTTCTCCTCTCCTCCTCTAAATCACTCTTTCTCTTCTGTAAGTCCTCCATCTGTTTACTCTCCTCCTGAAGTCTCTCATTCAACTCACGATGAGCTCTATTCAGCCGGCTCAACTCACTCTGAGACACAGACAAGATGTAAATCAGCAAATCAAAACATGGACAGACAGACAGACAGACAGACAGACAGACAGACAGACAGACAGACAGACAGACACCTGTGTGTCCTCCAGATGTCTCATGAGAGCTCGGTTTGCTCCACACATATCCTCCTCCTGCTGTTTGACCTCCATCAGCTCAACCTCTAGATTCTGTTTCTCCATCTAACAACACACACACACACACACACACACACACACACACACACACACACACACACACACACACACACACACACACACACACACACAGTAGTGTTCGTTTCATTTAGGAGCAATGCTTGACATAAACAAAACATAAACAAAATATAATCAGTGTATATGAGTATAAAGATGACTGTAAGAAATCTACATAACAGTGGTAAGAAAAAGTATGTGAACCCTTAGGAATGAAGTGTTTTTCTACAGTGATTGGATCCTCATCTAGGTCACAACAATAGTTAAACACAATGTGCAACACACAAATAATTCTAGTTTCTTGTGAAATCACCCATTAAACATTCACAGTGCTGGAGGAAAATGTAAGTGAACCATTGGATTTAATAGCTTGATGAAACTCCTTTGGCAGTAATTACTTCAAGCAAGCACTTTCAGTAGATCTGAATCAGACCTGCACATCGTTCAGAAGGAATTTTTGCCCACTCCCCTTTACAAAACCGTTTCAATTTGTAGGATGTCTGGTGTGAACCCCTCTCTTGAGGTCATTCCACAGGTTAAGGTCTTTGACTCGCCCACTCCAAATGCCACATTTTATTTTTCTTAAGCCAATCTGTGGTGGATTTACTTTAGGATTTACATTAAGGATTCAATGTTTAAGGTCATTGTCCTGCTGCATCAACCAACATCTACTGAGCTTCAACTGGTGGGCGGCCACCCTGACATAATCCTGTAGGATATCTTGTTAAACTTGGGAATTCATTTTCTCCTCGATGATGGCAAGTGGTCCAGGCCCTGATGCAGCAAAGCATGCCCAAATCCTGATATTCCCTCCACTATACTTCACTGTTTTGATGTTGTAAAACGGTGCCCTTTTTGCGCCTTAGTATTCCTCCCGAACAATTAAAGTTTTGTTTCATAAGTCCATCAAATATTTTCCCAGTAGCACTGGGGTTTGCCAAGGTGCTCTTTTGCAAACTTCAGGCTCACGGCAATGTTTTTTGGGAGAGCAGTGGGTTCCTCCATGGTGTTCTGCCTGTTTGAATATTTAAGTATGGTAGACTCATGAACAGAGATGTGTAGCGGCTCCAATGATGTCTTCAAGCCTTTAGCTGTTTCTTGTGGGTTCTTCTTTACTTCACGAAGTATTCTGCGTTGTACCTTAGGAGTCATCTTGGCTGTGCACCCCCTTCTAGGAAGGGAAGCTACAGTACTAAACCGTCTCCATTTATAGACAATTTGTCTAACTGTAGACTGATGGATGTCTAAACATTTTGGGATTTTTTTGTATCCCTTTTCAGCCTCATCTAGTGCAACAACTCTTGATGGGATATCTTTAGAGAGGAATGGTTCATAACAGTTGGTTCATCTTAAGGACAGCAATCTTAAAATGTTTAAGTGTCTTTTTATCATTTAAAGTATAACTAAACCACAACTTTGAACTCATTTTATTTCTGAAACAAATGAGCTTTCATTAAAGTAATTAGTCTATGGGTTCACTTACATTGTCCTCCAGCACTGTGAATGTTTAATGGGTGTTTACAAACATTTGTGAATTATTTGTGTGTTGTTAGCTTAAGCACATTGTGTTTATCTATTGTGGTGACCTAGATGAGGATCAGATCACATTTTATGGCAAATTGCTGTAGGAAACCACTTAATTCCTAAGGGTTTACATATTTTTTCTTGCCACTGTACTTGGATGAATAGTTTAAAACAAAACCAACAAGTTTCTTCCAAGTTTCAAAAGTTCTCTCTCTCTCTCTCTCTCTCTCTCTCTCTCTCTCTCTCTCTCTCTCTCTCTCTCACCGTCAGCTGGTCCACACGTTCTTCAAGCAGGGTCTTCTGGTTTTCTCTCTGCTGTATGATCTTATTGAGGGAGATGATTTGCTCTTCTAATGTTTTGATCTTCTCCTGGAGTTCTGCTTTAGTCCGGCTCAGTTCACAGATGTGGATCTGAGTGGCAGATTTCTCTGCTGCCACCTCCAGAACCTTCTGTCTCAGAACCTCCAAACTCTAACATGAGGAAAACCACCGTTACACAGACAAGAAAGAGTTCACGTAACTGTACGAGACCAAAATATTAGACATTTACAACTTAAAGATCATTTTACATTCAAACATGTCTTTCTTTCATTATTCTTCACGGCATTCCAGCATCTATGGCTATAATCATGGCAAGAACTAGTTAATCCATAAACAGGTTGATCCTAACAAGTTAATCCACAGGTTAGGGGAAGGGCAATTTGGTATCTCCCATTCACCTAACTTGCATGTTTTTGGCCTGTGGGAGGAAACCGGGGTACCTGGAGTAACCCAAGCGGACTTAGGGAGAACATACAAACTCCACACATAAAGGCCACCTGACCTAGCCAGGGCTCGAACCGGAGACAGTGCTCCTGGATCTACAGCTTGGAATCTCAACCGAGGTGGTACCAAAAAAGTATGGGGTACTACGTACTGTACCCAATGGAAAACCCCTCAAAAGTGAGCTGTACTGACCCATACCTTGGGGTACTATGCAATTAAAAAGCACCATATCAATGCTTGTCTTTTTTTTAGAAACTGAACCCATGACCTCTGTGTCGCTGTAAGAGCTGAGCTACGATCGGGAACTGATTGTGTGAAGTTTTCATCTTTCTTGCCTCTTTGGCCTCTTCTGTTGCTTCGAGGAGTTTATGAACCTCCTGCTGGTGCGTCTCCTTCAGTGTTTCTACATCTTTGACGTGGGCCGACTTCTCCTCTTCTAATGCCCCCTGTAGGGCCATGAGCTCTCTCTCTCTGTGGAGTAAAGCATCACCCTGCTCCTCATAAACCTCCTGTAGAGCCTGAAATTCTTCACGTAATTCAGATAAATCCTGACAGACACAAAAACACAAGAAAGTGCCAATATTACACAATTAAAAATGAACGTTTGGAACGACATGAGACATTTCAGTTTATCTGTATGAGCTGCAGCTGATCTGGGGTCAGTGTTGTGTTCATAGTACCTGCAGAAGTCTTTCTCTCTCACCAGCATCTGAGCTCTTGGTGGTGTCTAACTCATCATGAATGTCAGAAAGCTGCTGTTGTAGATCCCTCATATCAGCACGACACTGATCTCTTGCTCTCTTTGCCTGGAGGAGTCTACACACACACACACACACACACACACACACACACAACAAACACACAAAGAGCTCCGTGACTGACAGTTCATTCAGTCATAAGTGACATAAGACTGTAACATAATGCACCCTTTCTATGAAGTAAGAAGTCGCTGATGTAAGTGGAAAGATGTTGAGAAAGGCGATGTGTTGAAGTCGCTGGTTCAGTGATGTGATGTTGAGAGAGGGTTTTGTTGGACTTACTGGTCCAGTGATGACTGTAGGTCTTTCTCCAAGTCTGTAAGTCTGTGGCGAAGTTCAAGCTGCTCCTGTTGGCTCCTCTCGAGCTCCTCCTGCAGTCTCTCTTGTTTCTCTTCACTCTTCTGTAGACACACAAATAACAACATCAGATACAAGTTCAGCTAAACATTGAAGATTTACTCAGTTGGGTTCAACAAAATCACCTTGTTTTCTTGCTGAAGCTGTTGTTTTAAGTAAGAGATCTCATTCTCTAGTGTCGCCCTTCTGTCTTTAAGATCATTCACCTCCGCATGACGATCTGCCAACTGAAACCACTACATTGACATAAAGGTTATAAAAGTACTGTAGTAATAGTTTAAGTACTTTTTGGTCAATGTGATATTATTTTTGAGATTGTCAGCTTTGGTCCTCTCACCTCCTCCAGTGTCTCCAATGTTGTCCTGGATTTCAACATCTTCTGAAATATCACATCCACTTTCTGCCTGATCACATCTTCATCGTCACTGGACCTGAAGGAAACCAACATCTCTGATCATCACATCAGTCTCTCTGGAATGTTTTGATATTGGCTAAATAATGTACGGTGTGATACAGAGCACAAACGCATACAATTCACTCAGATGTTAAAATCTATATCACCCAAATGTTGCTTTATTTTTTAGTGGGATGAATAACAACATCAATTTGGATTTGTCATAAAATGATTTTAGAAATGTAGTGTACGAGAAGTTTTTATTTGATACGTTTTTATACTTGATAGTGAATTAGCAAACGGTTAAAACCATGACATTGTCAGTGCCCGTTTAAAAAATATATTTTTCATGGGTGAAATGGTCAGACATAATGATGAAATCATTTTGATTGGGTTAAAAGGTTATTCTCACCCCTCTTTGAGGTAGTTAAACATCACCAGTTTCGCTGTTTTCTCATCAGGATGATCGGGAAGTTCCTGCTGTCCTTTCAACAGATCAGGAGTGGCCTTATTCAGACAAAACATTCAAATATACCATGAGGAAATTAATAAAAAAAATTATTGCATGAAAATAAAAGTCTTTACATGTATGAGATCAATAGCCCATATGACGTACTGTAATTTATACCACGGCTCTGTTGAATGCTTTATTCTGATTGGTTAAGAAATGTTTTACGTGTATGCATTATTTTTTTGATAACCGCACACCTGACCTGTCAAATTTCTTAAACTAACGACCAGATCAATGTTTGTTGTAACCGTGGTATAAGAGGAATAATTGACGACAGTCTTTTTAATTATTTGAAAATAACGCATTGTGCCACATTCCCTCCTTGGTGTGCATTACTTTCGAACAATTCAACGGTCCGTCAATTATTCCTTACATATGTCGTCAGATGGCACAGGAAGTGAATATGAATGTTGTCTTCCTAAGCTTCTCTTTCAGGGCTTGACAGTCTGCTGACGTTTTCTGTCTCTTTAACCTTTGACCCCTCACTCTTCACCTTGTTATGTTGTCCTGTAGATCCTGCAGATCTGACATCTTTCTGCTGTCTGTCAGAGGTCGACACATTCGTAGAATCAGGAAAATTCTCCACTTCCATTTCAAGCCCTGATATCGCCGCTGCACTTCTCCACCGTCCCTTGTCCTCGAGTCTCGCTCGGCTCCGTTGACCTACTCGACCGACCCGAGCCGATTGTCTGTGGTCTGTACTCGTGCTGTACTGCTCCATGTTTTCTGTAGGATCATCAGCTGAGGCGGGTACAGATAGACTACAGATGATGTGAGATGTTTGACAGGGAGGGTTATCTACTGATAGTTCCCTCTCCTGACTCACTGCTGGCATAGGAATCCTGGCTCGCTTTATCATCACAGGTGAGGCGTTCAACCAGACTTCACCAGACTGAGTTACTGTGTTTCTGTGGTACGGAGGACTCTGTGCTATGTTCAGACTGCTGTTTCTGAGATCGTACGTTTTGAGAATCTCAGGACTTTTCTGGGAGTTTAATAGCTGCATCGACGCATTCCTACGTGTCCTCAAAGATCGAAAGTCTGTCCGAGGTGTTTGGGTACTTGAAGCACTTCCACTCATATATGAGAGCAACCCCTGCTGCTGATGATCCATAAGAAAGACATCAGGATACTCAGGAGAAGTTTTCCCTTGATCGTTGAGGACCACATACGGACGACCGTTGATCCCCTGGACCCGCACTTTGACCCCAAATGATCCTGAATCACAATTCTGAGATTCCTGAGCCGGATTCCTAAAGTCGCTGCTGTATGACTCCATCTGAAAACCATCAATGATCTCACAGTACAAACTCACGGAGACGTTTGTCTGTTGTCTGAGTTAGATTGACATCAGCCTTTAAAACAATAGCATAATAGTTTATAACCGAGCATTAGGAGAAAGAGACAAACACACAGAGGGCATCTGTATTCATTATACTACAGAGTTTGACAAGATAAAGTTAACATTTCAGCTAATCTCAGATTTTGTTAAACATGTATGTTGCTGGAGAATTCTTATTTTGCCTGTGAAATATTTGCTGCATTTTACTCGTCCTTATAACCTTTTCGACCTCTAATAACACATCTAATAACTTTTCTGCCGGATCATCTCATAATAACACACTACTCTTGTTGGGTAATGAACAGCATACGGTCTCTAACTCCACAGCTATTACAGAGAAAAAACTATAAACAATTGATCTTCTTTTAAGCACAGCATTTCATATCTAGTGAGTAAAAGCAATTTATGTAAATGAATGTGATGAAATGGACAGATTATACAGAAAAATATTTGAGTTCTTCTTGTCATGGCCAAATTTATGATCCTACCGTTTCAGCAACTTCAGAAGTGAATCTTTACATCTCCATATGAACTCACTATGAGACGTCTCAGCTGATCAGATCCACACACAGATCACTGTAGTCGTTCCTTGACTCTGATTGGCCATACAACAGAAGAGCCCCTCCCCCTTAAATATCACCACACCCCAACTCTCTAGAGACCCGCCCACACCCTGAAAACACACACATGATCCATATGGAATAAATTAGGAACAGATTTGCCTTAAAATAAAGTCTGGAATATCAGCACACGAGACTTCTGGATTCTTTTCTGTCAATCACGCGAGAAACAACATATTTAATGTTTATGAAAAACATTGTATCTAAGTGTAATGTATTAAAATGTAGTAATTGGTTAGGAAAAGGTTAGGGTAAGGGTTTATTTTACTGTAGAAAATAAACCCATCTGGGTAAATGAGAAAGTATCAATGCTACAGAACTAACTTCTTAAACCCGTTTACTGCTCTGGTGAAACTAAACCAGCTGTGAAAAGAAAAGGAAACATATGTTACTTTATTTGTTGAAACATCACATTACATTATATCGTCTGATCTGAGCTGAGAGAGAGATACTGGTCCAGTTTTCAGCCAAGTAAAGTTGCTTATGAACTGGTTTGTCAGGGTGTTGTGTGTGTGTATATGTACACACCGCTATATAATGTTCTGTAGATATATATACACACACATGAGAAACATCGGCTGATGAAACGGCTATTCAAATAGTCTAAATTGAAACTAAACTTAAACCTAAACAATGTGCACAAGATCTCATGACATGTTTTCAGTGTATTTGAGAGGATGATGTGGACGGACACTTTGGTTTAGACTGCTGCACATTAGTAAACACATTACAGTTTATTGAATCCACTGATGTTTGTTGAGACTGATAAGATTATAATCTGTAAATGTAAACCTAAAAAACTGCAGTGCACAAATAATAATGTGCTTCATGGTGTCCCTTGTGAAAAATTAGCGTACTTAAGTGTATTGAAAGCATACTTTTTGTGTGCTTAAAATAATAAAAGTATACTTATTGAGAAGTGCACTTGCTGATAATATAATATAATATAAATTAAAGACCACTTAAGCATACTTAAATGGAATACACTTTAATGACACTATTTATTAACACACTTAAGTGCACTTTTTACAATTGCACTTTGTAATAATATGTATTTAATTTTAACTTATAGAAAGTACATTTTTATTATAATATTTATAAACACACTTAAGTGCACTTTTAAAAATGCACTTTGTAATAATATCTAATTATTTGAACTTATAGTAAGTACACTTTCATCATAATATTTCACTAACACACTTAAGGACACTTTTTAAAAATGCACTTTGTATAAATATCTAATTAATTTTAACTTATAGTAACTACACTTTCATCATAATATTTATAAACACACTTAAGTGCACTTTTAAAAATGCACTTTTTAATACTGTCTAATTAAGCTTAACTTATAGTTAGTACACTTTCATCACAATATTTCTTAACATACTTAAGTACACTTTTTAAAAATGCACTTTGTCTAATTTAGTTTTACTTAAATGTAACCCTGGTTAAATAATTAAATATTATTATTTTAAAAGTGTGCTTAAATATAATAGAGACTATTCATACATCTACATTTATTTTATAAATGAGGAAATACATGTGAATAAATCAATCTGAATTATAAATCTAAAATGAGTAAACCAATCGGAGTGTTTAATTGTAAGCTCCGCCCCTTTTTTGCTTTCGGATCGCGCGTCTCAGTTCAGAGGAGAGATGCAGAGCGACAGAGACACTCTATCTAACGCGAGAGTGTTTAATTTGATTAAATATGACTCCTAAGTTCATATAAACTGAAGAAATCAGAATTTAACTTGCATATATTCAATGATACAGCGTGATTGTGTGGATTGAGCACTTTTTGAGCTTTCATTTTGACCTGGTGAGTTATAATTACCAATGTTATAATTAGCCATAAAAACGAATGTCAACACTTTAAATGTCATATCATTTTATTTGTTTAATCCATACGAGACAAAATGGTGTTATATTGTGATGTTATATGGGTTGGATTGTTCATTGCAGTGTGATTATGTAAAACCACATGGTGTGTTGTGTTCGCTGACGCCATTTTGGTTGCACGTGCCTGTGAAAGACAAAAAGAGAGAGAAACACGTGAATGGACAGGTATTTGTCTAAATTGTCATTTATTATGACAACTGTATGTATTTTATTTGTTTCCTGTATTATTTACAATTGTTAATCATCATTGATACACAATATTGAATGTTTTTTCCTTTCGTATGAACATTCCTTGAGCTGGATTTTCCTAATTGATGGCGAGCCTCCCATTTCGACCTGATTGGATCACGAATCTAGAGGAAAGGGCAATTTTCTATTTTAACATATTTTTCTTCAGACAAGTAAGAGGATATATTTCAGAAACTGTTTCCTTATTTTGTTTGTTTACTTTATTGAACTGAAACATTTCATAAGCACAATTCTGATAATTTAAGACTGATCAATACTCCAATTGATAAGAACTTTGAACTTGAATACTGATTTCAGTGTATTACATATATAATTTGTACCATCCTTGTACATTGATTGTGACTGTGATTTCTTTGTGATTAAGGAAAAATAAAGAAAAAGAAAGGTTTCTCAATACTCAAAGTAAAATAATTTATTAATCAACTTACCTTCTGTCTCTGCTTGTTGCTCACTATCACTGCTACCTTCTCCTTCCTAACGTGCACCCTTCTGATCTTATTATTATTCCTGGTCCATAAGTGAGTTAATACCCGCTACATAAAGAAAGTACACTTTCATGGCAATATTTCTAAACACATTTAATAAATGATCATTAGACTGATGTGACCTACCAAAGACTTGTTAATTTGAAGTTCATGCAGTTCTTTTTAGTTGTCTGTTAAAATGTTAAAAAATAATAACTTTGAGTTAATTTTTTTCTAAGGGATGTAATTATTCAATATTGATAGTGGTTTGATTCCAATTTAACAATATTAAAAATTTTTTTTTTTGGACATATACAACTCATAATTAATTTATTAAATGTACTTATGCAAAACAAAAATTCTGATTTATAATTTGACTACCAAACTGTTTTATTGTCAGTGTAAGCATTGTGGTTTTTGTTTGTTTGCAATGCATTAAACTGAAATGAATACATATTTAATTAACTAGATTTGTTTTTCAGTATTTTGAGAAGTACATAACCATATTTCACATACAATAGAAGTAGTTAAAGTACATACTGTAGAGAGATGCATTGAAATCACTTCACTGCACTGAAATCACAGTTCAACTGATTGAATTTAATTTTATATATTTGGCAAACTTGTATTTGAAACATTACATTTAATGAGTAATTAAATGTACTGTTAATATACATTAACTTATTTTTAATTTCACATTAATTTCATGTCATTATATTGTGTAGTGCACTTTAAGTATATTGTAAAAACACTAGAAGCAATTATGAAAGTAGATATAAAGTTGTAATAAAGTACCAATTAAATTGTTCCAAAAAATCACTCTTAATGGCAACTTATTACATTTTATTTCAACTTAATATATGATATATTTGAAATTAATTGCATTTAATGTGCATTCAGTGCGCTGAAACCATTGCATTCAATTCACACTTAAGAGTATTGTTAACAGACATTAAATTGCCTTTTAAATCACATTAATTTCATGTCATTATATTGTGTAGTGCACTTTAAGTATATTTTAAAAACACTAGAAGCAATTATGAAAGTGGACATAAAGTTGTAATAAAGTACCAATTAAGTTGTTCCAAAAAATCACTCTTAATGGCAAATTATTACATTTTATTTCAACTTAATAAATGATATATGTGAAATTAATTATACTTAATGTGCATTCAGTGCGCCGAAAAGATGGCATTTAATTCACACTTAAGTGTATATACTTAAAGTGTATTATTTATGTAATAAGTACACTTTATAAAAGTACACTTAAGCACACTTTTTTTTCACAAGGGGTCATATAGATGAACTGTAGTTTTGTCTAAATGGTTCTTTAAAGAACTTTGTTTCATAAAAGGTTCTTCAGATTATAAAATGATAAGAAAGAAACACACATCGTCGTTGTTGCTGTCTGACAATAAATCAGCTGATTCTTCATTTTACGTTTAAGAAAACAACAACACATTACAGCATTAATGATACAATCATAAAAAAAAACAATGTCAGGGATATACAGAGGACAATAATGCAAAAATACAAATTAAAAAACAAGGAATATATATAGTTTTAATTGCTTTAGGATAAATAGAGCTTTAAATAATTTCCAGATATTTGTCTAGATCATCTTTAAATAAAGAAAATCCAGATACATTTTTTCTTATGTATGTGAAATTTAGCTAGCAGAAAATTATTGAATTATATCAAATTTACCCGTATTCTCTTTCAAGCAGTCAAACAATCCTAAGCACTAAATAAACAAAATCTCTCAGGGTACATCAGCAAAATAAATCAATAACATCTTAGTCGGACAAAAACAGCAGTTCACTTCAATGTTTGGATTTTTATTGGAATTCCATTCTAAAGGATGTACATTTTGTATTTCAAATAAAGTAAAATGAATTAATTTGAAATATATCAAACAATGTTGTTCTCTAAGTGTATGGACATTAGGAAAGAATGCTCTTTTTGTAATAGTAGTGAGGAGTCTTTATGTTATGCTTTTCTCCAGCAGGTGGCGCTTCGAAAAGCTTTGTTTCTCCCATCACTTTCTCATTTTGCTCTTGCGACCATTGTGTGTTCTTTTCCTTCTTCTTCTTGGATGTTTATGTCAGTTGTAATTTAACTTCTAGGTGTTTTACAATCATTGTATTTTTTTACTCAATTTTCAGTTTTTCAATTTCAATTTAAAGAACTTTACTGGCATGATAGATTGTGTCACTTACAATATTGTCTTTCTTTCTTTATTTTTATTTCGAACAACAAAAATATATATATATAAAATAAAAATAACAAAAATAAAATAAAATTTGAAAATACAATAATTGAACATACAGTAATTGCATTACCACATAAAAAAAAAACAAAATATTCTTTTACTTCATGTGTTCGAAAAGGAGCGGGATGAAGCAAAAGCTTATTTTTTTCCCACCCCTTAAAGATCCATTCAAAAATCTATTATATTTCAAATATTTTCTATAGTCTATATCTTCCTATTACAATTACCACTAATTCCCCCTATTTTTAAAATATGAACCTAATTTACCTTTTATTCCAAACAACCCTAACACCCTTTAAACTTAATAACCAATCTTTTGACCCGCCCTCACAATCACTACTGTTCATCCTCATAACCTTCTAGTAGCTTGTTTTTATACATCTTTTTAAACTGTTTAAAGTTTCTACAATATTTAAACCCCTGCTCCAAATTATTCCACAACCTTACCCCACATATAGTCATGCACATACTTTTTAGAGTAGTTCTTATGCTGATCTTTTTAAAGTTTAATTCATCTCTCAAATTATACGCCAAAGCATTATACATAAAACAAGAACATACAATAACACAATAGTAACAAATATTTAGGTGCAATTAAGCTAAGGTGCTGGGTGATGGATGAAGTAGGCTACAAGTGCAAATAAATAAAATAGAATCAGAGGATATTTACAATATAAAGTAGACTTTGAAATATAAACATTTAAAGTATACAAATGTACATGTACGGAGGCACATGAGAGGTAGAATAAAAGTACTGTACAAGATTATTTCTGATGGTGTGTAACTGATAAATGAATTTAGCAGCAGCTGATGGGTGTCTGTCTTCCCCCAGTAACATCTTCACATCTTCATTTGATCTGAATCTAAAGAGAAACTCTGCTATGAGCTTTGAGGTTTTGTCAAAGTGTTTTTCTCTAAGCTCTTTATATTTACCACAGTAAAGGAGAAAGTTGGTCTCTGTCTCGATCTCATCACTGTCGCAATGGACACAGATTCGCTCTTCTTTTAGGAGTCATGTTTGTCTGTGTCGGCCTTTCTCTATTGCCAGACTGTGATCACTGAGTCTGTATTTAGTGAGGATTCGTCTCTGCTTTACATCTCTAACAGTGAGAGATATTCTGACAGATTGTATTTTCTGTTTAGTGCCCGATAACTTTCTAGTTTACTTTGGTTTTTACTTTCATTATCCCAATGATCCAAATATAAAGTTTGACTTTTTTTAATGATTTGGTTTATTGTGGTTTGTTTGCGTTCATAGTGCTGGTCTGGAGTCTTAGAGCCAGTTGACAGATGGGACTGGTTTTAGGTCTCTTCTCTTGTGTTTTAAGGGCTTCATACTGAAGTGTGTTCGGGCGACTGGAGTTTAAGTGTGAGCAGAATTTAAGGGAGCATTTTTGGATGTGTATTATTAGGGGATATCTGCCTAATTCGTCCCTGCATGCATTAGTAGGTGTTTTTCTCTGAACTCTTAAAATATTTCTACAGAATTCAGCATGCAGGGATTCCATTGGATGTTTGTCCCATTTGGAGTAATCCGTTAGGCATTGTGGACCCAAAACCTCACAACCATACAGAGCTATGGGCATTATTACACTATCAAATATTTTACACCAAACTGTAGCAGGAATGTCTGTTTGTTTAAATTTGCCTTTGATGGCATAGAATGCTCGTCTAGCTTTCTCTTTAAGTGCATATACCGCGAGACCAAAACCGCTTGATGCGCTAATTTTTAACCCGAGATAGTAGTAATGTAAGGTGTGTTCTAGTGCAGTGTTTCCTAGAGCAAATGTGTATCTGTTATCCTGTAATCTTGCTTTTTCTGGAAAATCATAATTTTAGTTTTTTTTTTTTTTCAGATTGACCGTCAGGGCCCAGTTTTGACAGTATTTTTCCAGCAGGTCCAGGTGTTGCTGTAAACCTTGTGCAGTGTCTGACAATAGCACCAGATCATCTGCATACAGAAAAGCTTTAATCTCTGAGTTGTTTAGGATGAGTCCGGGTGTGCTGGATTGTTCCAGTAACACTGCTAACTTAACTCATTTATATATAAGTTAAATAGAGTTGGACTCAAGATACTCCAGGGCTGCGTCCGAAACCGCATACTGTATAGTAGGTACTGAATTAGATGAAGTACCTACTTACTTAGCGTTAAAACAGTAGGTACTGTATAGTATGAATCCTGGTAGTATGAATGAGATTCGGACGTACTACATCCGCCATGTTGCTACATCACGTGATATACGTCGTCATCACGTCATGTCATTTCAGCGCGAAAACAACCGCATGCCTCGTCTTCTTCGTTGGATAACTCCTCTCCCGGGGCATCATGGGATAGTGAAGCGTCCATCGTATGCACACTGCAAAGTCTAGCCGGAAGTAGTAGGTCATCCGGGTACTTTTCGCATACTGTTTTTCGAATACTATTGCTGAGTCCCAATTCGCATACTATCCGTCCTAAATAGTATTCGAAACTAGAATTAGTACGTCCCAAATCGTAGTATGTTGAAATGAGTATCCCAAAGATACCCGGATGGTCTACTATTTCCGGTTGGAATTCGAAGTGCAGATCGATCCACACTCTAATGGCTAATATTGCCCACAACCCATTGCGTGCGGGAGGGAGGAGCTTAACTACACTGACCCTCTTGCGTATTTGTAGTAATACTGTGGCTGTACAAATGTTAAATTTATTACTCCAACGAAACAAACATGGTTACTACACTTTTACTATAGTAAAAACATGGTTCATTTTCATCTGAGTGTTTTTGAGTCATATACATAAGTATAAAATTAACTATAAAATACGTAAAAAATAGTTATAGTATAAACTTTAAATATTTTGACTTTAAAATAAGTAGTTTTCGTTACACACATTGCACATGAACGTCAGAACCAGCCGCCTCACAAACGACCTGCGTTTGGTATGACACTCTGCTTCACTCCTCAACTTGGTAGAACACATTGTAAAATGTATTGTAAACAAAACCGATGAGAAAAAAAGATGGAAATAGTAAATAAAATAATATTTGACATAAGTTATATTGGTAACAGTCGTGGTGTGCGTAGCTAGGCAACCACGTTTTCGTTCACGTTGCATGACGTCATCGAAGTACGTCCCAGAACGTGCATACTCTTTTGCTACACACTCAAAAGTATGTACATTTTCCTCACAAAAACAGTACATACTTTTAGGTCGTAGTATAAGTAGGCGAATTGGGACTCAGCATCTGTATTCGGACATACTACTCGCCTCGCCTACTGCTTTTCGCGTACTATATAGTAAGTAGTAGGCTGTTTCGGACGCAGCACAGCTGTCCTTTAAAAGGCGGAAAGAGGGAGGGGTGTCTTACAGTCACGAGCCCCACAATCTCGTCCACTCATTGGCTTGTTGACGGCAACGTCACGCGACTATTCTTCTCTTTTAAAAAGCAGGCGGGAAGCAAAGCGGAGCGTTATTTCTTCATTTCAGCGTGCGATCAGACGCGTGTGGTTATAAACGCACAGTCCAGCGGCAGCAGCAGCAATGGTGAGAACTAAAGCTGACGGTGTTCCCGGCACTTACAGAAAAGGTAAGAAAGTAGGAACTAAACAGTTTATTTGAAACGGATCGTCGTGGGTAACGACTTGCATTACAGCTCAATGAAAGCAGCGTATCTTACTTACACACTGTCTTTAAATCTTCATAAAGACTTCAAGATCACGATGATCATTTTGTTTTAACTTTTTGCCTACTTGTGTTTTATTCACGATGTATTTTGTTTGTTTAATGTTAGTTGAATTGTCGAATCTTCACATCTCTAGCGTTAAGATAAGTAACACTCTCCCGCCATTTATGATGCGCTTTAAAAGTAATTTTTCTTTTAAAGAAACGCTTCGTTAATGTCACACATTGCACCCGAGTGAAAGCTTGTTATGAAATGTACGTTATGAATAATAATAATAACACGTAACGTTAAACGGCCTTCGTTTTAACAGTCTTGCACACAGCGCCATTTTTGTTTTCTCAAGATATGCGTAATGTTTCATGGATAAATTGCTGAATGAGTGGTTTTATATTCTCAATGATCTCTTCTGTTGGGAATGCATGAAATTTAAGAGAATTTGCTTATTCCTTTGATGAAGACCTGAATTGGCGCCACTTCGCATTGATCACGTCACGGCACAATGACGCGCCTCTGACGTCAAACAACTTAAACTGTCTTTGTCTTTAACCATAACACTAAATTTATTTGATCTTTGTCAATTTTTTATGTTTTTGTTGAAGCTGTTGCCGCTTCGGCGCCCCGGAAATCACTCGGCGCGTCCGGATCCACGAACTCTCAGAGCAGCAGCGCGCAGACGGGCACGCCTGGCAAGGGAGCGCGCACGCATACAAACTTGTGCTTAGTCGATGTTGAGGCTTCAGTGTGTTGTTGTTACTTTAAAATGATTATGTCATAAAGGGAGATGTTTATTTGTTTGGTCAGGCAAGGGTAAATACGCAGGAGGAAACCCTGTGTGCCCGCGCCCCACCCCTTCCTGGCAGAAGGGTATTGGAGATTTCTTCGGAGGTCCCGGCAGAATACCAGAGAAGGAGAATCTTCATCCAAAGTCTGATGATGATGATGAGGAAGCTGGTGGCAGCGGGGTCACTAAAGCACCTAGGAAGTGAGTACTGAACCTTACTGACCTCACCAGGAGTTGTGAAGGATTTGTAGTCCTTTATCCTGGGTTATTATTTTAAGGTTTTGTTTTGCTCTGGTGGTCTAATGTACATGTAATATTTGTTTTGTGTTTCAGATCCAGGCCGATTATTGATGATGAGGAGGAGGAAGATGAATAATTTCATAATGAATTTCACTTTGTTGATTGACATGATTTTACTGTAAATCTTTTGTAAATACTTTATTTGGATGTGTCCTTTCATTTTGTACAGACATTTAATAAAATGTTTTTTTTTCTGAGAATCTGCTTTCATTGTCCTGGTGGATGATTTGTCAATGAGTTTGTTCACGGTTATAGATGATGTACCCTCTTTTATTAATTTACAACATCACAAGTTTATCAACTTAATATTTTGTTCACCCAAATAGTTGAAGTCCTGTTGTGTACTCGTGTTGTTCTAATCTCATATTAGCGTTTTTCTATTACAAAATATCTTTCTGTCAGCCAGTCTATTGTGTTCAAATTTAAACATCACATAACATCAACAGCCATGTTTAAGATAATCCTTGGATGTCTCGAGATTCAAGTTATTTGTCCTTTTGACACTATAAAACGGATTATTTCTCAGACACATTAGATGGGTTTTGTAAAGATAATAAAGCTTTTGTCTGATTGCTGGAATAACAAACTTGAATCCTTAATTCTGTTTTCTAAAAATGTCCGTGTGTGAATTATTTACTGCTGCTGCAACCAGAAACACTCATGTTTCTGTTATAGCTAAAATATTAGAAATGTGTTATACACTTGTGCTTAAGATAATGTTTTGGCCATCTTGTTTTTAAACTCTTTTTGAACTCTTGACTGCTGCTCATGTGGGCAACATAAGTTTGAGTTTTACTCGTGTCTGTCTTTGTGTAGTTCACAACTGGCAAAGCATAAACCACCTCTCGCAGATCAGTGTGTGTGTATATATATTTATATATGGTGTAGTTTTGAAGAAAATAGAGACACTGAGGTTTGACAAAAGCATTTAAACATTTGTTGATGATCTAAAACAACTTAACAGCATGTTTGCTTTTAGAGTTTCAGAATTTTGATTAGTGTTCTTTGATGAGTTTGTGATTTATTTGTAGGCAGATTTTGTGTTTTTCTGTAGTTTTAAGGTTATATTTTGACTTGCTGAAATCTGCACTGAGAGAAGCTGCACTTTTCAGTCGTTACTGATGACATAAATTATTTCTATGCCAAAATAACTAGAAACCATTACTGGAATTATAATAGATTTAATACAATTAGGTTAAGGTTAGAACCCAACACATTACTAGTAGAGACCATCATAATAAAATTCCCATTATAACCATTAAATCCATTAGAATCTATGTGATGGTTTATTTTTTGAGCAGGGTTAATTTTACAAGCTAAAGTTTATAGCCAAATATTCATCATCGAAATGTCATAAAGCTGATGGTCCCGTTAAAGATAATTTATTCACTCATTAGGAGTTTAGAGAATTTAAATTGCCTATAAAACATAAGGGTGGATAAAGTAAGTATGTGCAGTGTCATTCCGCCACCGTTAGGTGTCAGTGAGCGTGCGCAGTGGCGCCGTGACGTCTCTCTGACACTTCTTCTTCCGGTCTCGCGCTTCCGCCGCTCTCTTCTACTCTCCGGATCCATCATGGTGGGTGTCTGACTATTTCACTCTCATTCAAATCTAATGTAATCCGGCTTATAAACTCAACGATTCATGCAGACGAGCACACGTATGTAATAAACACTTTGCGTCGAGTGTGTGCTTGTGTGTATGACGCGACAGATGAGTGTGTACGAGAGATTAAAGCGCCTGAAACGCGTCCTATCACAACAACACCGATATTGACGCGCGCGTTATGTATTTCTTTAACTTCTAATCAAATAACTTGAGTTACAGCGCAGTTCAGGAGTAACTACACTAGAAACAGCAGCCTTGTGTTAAAGCAGCTCACTGAAGTACACAACACAGTGCGCGTGATTCTCTGATGGGGCTTTACAGTGATTTTACCATAGAGTCAGACTCTTGAGATCCCACAATGCACTAGCACAGACACACTGCGTCCCTTACTAACATCTTATTGTTTAAGACTCTTGTGTAGATGTCATGAGGATGATGATGGTGTTATAGTCTCCTGCTCATAACCCTTCAGTCAGTGTTTCTGATCTCTTGTTCACTGCTGTTATTCATCTTTAGGGACGAGTTCGGACCAAGACGGTAAAGAAAGCCGCACGGGTGATCATTGAGAAGTACTACACCCGCCTGGGCAATGACTTCCACACCAACAAGCGTGTGTGCGAGGAGATTGCCATCATTCCCAGCAAGAAGCTTCGCAACAAGATCGCCGGGTGAGTTTCAAACAGGGACGTAATGGGATGCAGGACACATAGAATCCGTATCTCTTATTCCTCCAGGTAGATCTAGAAATGAAGTCTGACTTTATTACACGTCGAGTGGCAGACACTTATCTCCCGACATGCAGCGTTTTTGTTTAATGTCTCCCTAACCCCTTAGTAAAAAAAGCTGATGTTGATGTGTGTGCAGGTATGTGACCCATCTGATGAAACGCATCCAGAGAGGTCCGGTCAGGGGCATCTCCATCAAACTGCAGGAGGAGGAGAGAGAACGCAGAGATAACTACGTCCCTGAGGTAACTTTCACACGTCTCTCTCTATTCAGTACAGATGTTTAGTTTTTTGTTTGAGGTTTTTGTGAAGGTGATAATTGTTGCTGCTTTGAGAGTTTGTGTTGGACCACTGGAAGGTTTTTGTCTGTCATAAAACTTCTGCTTCAGTGTTTTTTTGATTGGAGAAAGATTAAGTTGACGTTATTGTTTATTCTGGCTGTCACAGAGATTTGTCTTTGACACTGGTGTCGTACATACAAATAAATACATCTACTTTACTTTACATATCAATACAACACATCAACCACAGATGCATCCACATAACAAGAATCAATCATCAGCTGCTCAAACATAGACATAAATTCAATCAAAGCTGTAAAACAGGTAGTTAGAATAAATGTTTCATAGTCTGGATGGGCAGCAGAGATTCTGATATCAGGGACCGTGAAAGACACAAAAACTAAATGTCCTTTAAATCATAGTCAAAGGTTTATTGACAAGGTAAACACTCACGATCAACAAGTCTGATTAATGATATATTATAATGATTCATGGACACACACATATAGCTGGACAGGGAAGTTAAAACTGAAAACGAGGAGGTCTGCTTGGGTCATCATGATCAGTTTACTTTAAAGTTTGGCACGTCCAGAGGAAATGGCACAACTTAATATTTGCAAGCTAAGACAAATGAAAGTTACCATTGCTTTATAATTCATATGAGGATGACATAGAGGAATAGTTTAAGGTTATATGTGTGTGTGGGGGAACAAACTCTAAATTCTAACACGGGTGTGAAATGTGAAGAGGTCCAGTTAAAGAAATTTTCTGAAAGCAAAGGTCCAGAAGGTCATAATGTCTAACTATTTAGTGTGATGTGTATTTAAGTAACCTAGTAGTTGTATCAACATCTGCGTGTTATCAACACCTGACTGTCAAATCAAATTAATTCAGTGCAATTCAAAAACGTATTGTCACGTAACATAAAACTGAACATATATGACTGTAGATATGAATAATGTTCTCTTGTTAACTAAATAAAAGTAGGGCTGCAGGGCTCAAAATTAACTTTTTTATTTGGTAGCACTGGTGCTCCCAACTTTAAAGAGTTAGGAGCACCAGCAAAAATTTAGGCGCATCCATCAAAAAATTTAAAAGCACCACAACTACAATGTAAATGTTAATAGATTTATTTTATTAAAAATAAAACACCACCACCGGGCTTTACACGTCCTATGGCCAGCATTTAAAAGTTGGTCTTCTATTTTATTTATTTATTTATTTTTGCTGCATAAATTCCTAAATTAATACCCAAATGCTGTTGAAATAGTATTGCAGCAATTATAATTTAACAATTACAGGTAACATGATTAAGATTACATAGAAAATCTAGCAAACACGTAAAACACTGATTAATTGTGACATTACAAAAGTGACCCTAATATAGAAGGCTAATATATATTGGTATTGATAACTGCATTACCAGGATGCTTTTACTACTAAATAGGCAATGTTTTAAAAAATACAACAAAAACATACCATCAGCATTGTCGTATTCCACAGCAACATGGACCACAAGGATGTTTGTCGAAAGTCCATTCACCAGCGCATGCGCACATACACCATCAAACACACTTTGACAGACAGCTCGGTGTCTCCATCAATAATAAACACATTTGTCATTACACGTCTTGTATTTTTGGCACTTTCGCATGTTTAAGCAAGGTACGTCTGGCGTTTAAAATGTTTTGATTCCGCAATTAACGCCGTTTTACAGGATTTACAGTAAACACAGTAAGTTACATTTTCATCGCGGAGACACTTGAAATCTTTAAGCCACTCTCTCTGAAAGGTTTAACGTCAACTCGTATTTTCCGGTGGTGGAGTTACATTTGAATCCGGATCGTCGTCAAAAAATACAGTAATAACCTTGGCTGTAATCGGCTCGCTCTCGTCATGCTCGCGACGCGTTCGTCTTTTCACATTTCCGCGCTTCACGGCAACAAGGAATGACTGACGCTCATATTAGCCAATCTGCGGTCTTCATTAAACGCAAGAACTTAATGGTGAAATTTGATTGGTTATGTATCGTTGGAGAGAACACTGATCCTGGGACAGCGCCAGCACGCAGGATCACAATCAACTCGCGTCACAACAAAATGGGCAGTCGCACAAATGCTCCCAAATATATTTAAAGGTCGCACAGATTAAATTTCGGTCGCATATGCGACCAAAATGGTCGCAATTTCGAGCCCTGGGCTGCATTTCAAAATAAGAGAAAATAAATAAAATGTAAAAATTGTTCAAATAATGTACTTAACTTAAAAAACAATAAAAAGAGGAAAAGCTTGAATGTTTTACGCATCTTTCTTAACTTTCTCTGATGCAGTCGTCTGTTTTTCTCCCTTTGTTTTCTATATATCACTATCTTTCTTTTTCTTTCTGTCGTCTTTTCATGTGTAACTTGCATCTCTCTCTCTCTCATCTGTCTGCACCATAAAGTCGTAATGTTTACCGCCTGGAATGCACCGACTTGATTGGCTGATTGGTAATATGTAGGATGGCTTAACTCGCATGCAACTAGTCTGTGTCTGTTCATCATCCGATAAACCACTACCGTAAAACTACAAAAGCTGTGTTAGGAATTAGTTGTACCTGTCAGGTTTTAAATCATAACCTTCTGTTTTGGTTGTAGGTTAGGGTCCGTATAGGACCGCTTTTGGGTTCACCTGTTAGTGACCTATGCTGTTAAAGCCTTAAGAGTTTCAGATAAATATGCTATACCACTAACCCATCTACTGGATTACTTTACAAGATGATGTTTGGTGTGATTAAGGATGATCACTGCTATTGGTGCAAAATATTATATGAATATTTCTTCTCACATAATGATTTTTAAACCGAGTTTTATTTATTAAAATGCACTCAATGATTTAACTATAAACCAGAGTTAGTGTGTGTGTGGTTATATTGTTATCTGTCCTTAATGTTTGCTGTCTCTGTTCGCTGTTGATATTTGTGTGTTTATTTGTTGATGGCCCTGTATCGAAAGTGACTTTGGTGCGACTCATCTCCAGGTCATTGATAGTACAGGAAGAGAAAACTGAAAGTCTTTCCCGTGTTTGCAGGATTCTCTCTTCCTGACAAACCCTGAATCTTTCACACAACATTATTTTGATAAAGATAATAACACGCTTGAAATTCGTAGTACTGGCGTGTGTAAAGATGTTGTTTATTTAAAATAAATTTGCTCAGTTCAGTCTTCAGTGTTAGGATGAACTTAATTAAAATCATCTCTCTTCTGTTAAATCTCACTGCTGTTGATAATCCATATGTTTTTTCTTCTCGAAACACCTTCAGTAGTTTGTCACTAATCTTGGCAATACTCACAAAATCTCTGTGTTATTTTACATTAAAGTATATTGTGTGCACTGATGTTGTGCTTCTGAGATGATGATGAAAATCTCCTCACACAAAGAGCTTAGATGTGTTCGTACATCACAGTTAACCTTCACGTTGATGTTATTTGCAGGTTTCGGCTCTGGACCAGGAGATCATCGAGGTGGACACGGACACCAAGGAGATGCTAAAGCTTTTGGTGAGAATAAAATGAAATAACGTTTCTTTACATCCCTGTATCGAAAGTGACTTTGGTGCGACTCATCTCCAGGTCATTGATAGTACAGGAAGAGAAAGTTGAAAGTCTTTCCCGTGTTTGCTGGATTCTCTCTTCCTGACAAACCCTGAATCTTTCACACATCTTTCACAAAACACACATTATTAGCAATAAGGTCATGAAGAGAAATTATTTTGGTGAGGTTTTTCTTTGCTGCTGTTTCACACATCAACATTCAGGAATGGATGATTCCAAGTGAGATTCTTTTTTTTTTTTTGCATTTCATTGTTAAACATGTTTAAATTCGTATGAATTTTGTCTCCTTCAGGATTTTGGCAACCTGTCCAACCTTCAGGTGACTCAACCTCCTGTCGGCATGAACTTCAAGACCCCACGTGGCGTCTAACCATTTGTAATATATCTCTTAATAAAACTGGGGGAAAAATGAAAAGTTGTCAAGTCTTTATTTCTTAGCAAACTGATTGTGAATGGCTTTGAATTCTAGAATGAGAGCACCTGATTGGTCATCTAATTTGACATATATTATTATGGAGAACAGACAGATGTGATGCATGTTTCAGCAGTCTTTACTGTTCGCGTGTTTTGTGAGCATTTATTCCTTTAAACGCCGTTAATGTGCTGTAGTTTACTTATTTACATTCATTTCTTCTTTGATCACACTTCTGCAGTGTGATCATCCAAAACCTTTTTTTAACAAAACTTGCTGTTATTATAGCAGTTAAAATGTATAAAGTTATAATATAACCTTATAATTGGAAATCTTCCAGAAAATTTGTGCTTGCAAGTTATGAGTCTCTCATCACCACAGAATCGAACAAAACCCTACCTAGAGGAAAATGTTAACATCTTGATCAGCTGTTAAAACATTTTATAGCACGGGTCTGTTGAATGTTTTATTCTGATTGAGAAATGTTTCCCAGGTGTTGATTATTTTTCTGTAAATGCACACCTAACCTGTAAAATGTCTTAACCACCAGAGAAGTGTATAGGCATGTTCGACAGCTGGATGACATCAAAGTACCGCGAGAATGATTCAAAAAATCATACGATGTCAAATTTCTTTTGGCTCTTGCGATACTTTGACGTCATCCGGATGTCGATTCTTGCGACGCCGCATAAAGTCGAACAAGCCTTATTTGTTAACTGTGGTATAAGAGGAATGGTTGACAACGTACCTTTGAATTATTTGAAAATAGTGCACACCTGTGTTGTAATGGGACTCTGTGCATTAGTCCTATCACCTTGGATGTGCATTATTTTCTAATAATTCAAAGGGTCGTCCTCAATTATTCTTTGTTTATGGCACTTCTCGTGCTGTTGTTTCTTCAAACCTATGAGACATGTTGAATAAAAGCATCTGCTTAATGCTTCAATGTAAGTGTACTTCCACCACCTAAAACCTGATGAATCTGTGATGTTGAAATTAAATGATGATTCATTCAAGCTCTCACGCCCTGCTGATGGATAGAAATTAAGCCAAGAGGTTTTTCTTTACTCCTGAATTACAGGACTTGCTCAAATTTAATTTGTTTGCTGTGACACTGCAGTACAATGCTGAGATGGATTTCTCAAGCTCCTGTCACTTGTAATAATATCTTTGGACCTGTAGCTGTGTTTTCCCCCTGAATTAAACCAGAGGGAGTTTATTTCTGTACACATTGACAGTGTTTAGGGTTAGGGGATTAAACAACACATCATCACTTCAGGTTACACAGATAAGATCATTTAACTTCTTTTAGTCCTGTTTAAGATGTTTTGCATTCACTCTTCTCCCTGTGGTGTTATTGTGATAACAGAGGTTTTTTTTTGGTGAGTTCAGTTTAGTGAGCTTACTAGTCTCTAGTCAAGGCTTTTATTCATTTTATTTTTTTGTGAAAGAGATTCTTAAGGGACTTTACAACCCCGAGCAGGCAGCTCATCGCTTGGTAAGAGGAAAAGAGATCTGCAGAGAGATCATGTGCTTGATGACATGCAAAAAATGATGAGTGTAATGTTTTAAGAAATCTTTTGAAGAGTTTCTAACAGTATTTAAAATGTTTTTTCTTTGACTTCTTTTTAAGGCAGAAGTCAGCACACATATCTGCAGGACTTTTAAAATCCTTTTCAGCTTTAAGGGAGGAAAGGCTCTGGTGCTGTGGACTGTGGTATAAAGTCTAAGTTGTAGTGTATATCCCACCTCATCCTCACCACACACATCACCCTTGAGCACTTCGATCGCTTCTTCATGATGGTGGATAACAAAGCCATCTTTGACAGCCAAACCTACACAGTCCCTTCTACACAAACCTGAACATGCTGATTGTGTCCTCCACAGTTTGACAGAGCTCTCGAAGTGGACCTGACTGAGTTTCAGACCAGCCTGGCCACACATATCCTCATATCCATTTCCTACTGATCACCTCTTCTATCATATACTTGTTAATAATGAGTACCATGAGCAGCTCTCCACACCAGAGATCACCAATGCTTTCAGCCAGCAAACCAGATGGTGAAGTGTGACCTGCGTCAGGGGAAATACATGGCCTGTTGTACTGTGTTGTGGATTGTCACATATCCATCTTTGACAATCACATCAATTTCATGTATGCTAAAAGGGCTTTTGTGCACTGGTATGATATGTGGGTGAAAGGATTAATGAAGAAGAGTTCTCGGAGGGGCGAGAGGACATCGCTGTGATGGAATAAGATTATGACGAGGTGGGCTCTGATTCTGCTGAAGATTGTGATGAGGATGAGGAAGAGTAACCTAACCCCAACCATTTCAGGATAATTTTAATTAATTTGTAGTCAAATTGTTATCTTTTAAACGAAAGCAAACAATTATTTGAGCAGTGATTTGTTAATCGAAATATCATACTGCCTATGCTCAAAGATCTTTTATAAAATCTGTTTACATTTTGTCCAAAATAATCATTGGTGACTTTACCCAGCTACTGTGTTTGTACTTGCAAATACTTTTTTATACCTAATGTGACATCTGATGAGTGAACGCACCACGAATTCACTTTACTTTGCTTGCTACCTACAGTAATTAATATTCATAATCCATGTCAACAGTCTACTGCTCCGTTCTTCATTAATATTCATGAGCTCACCTTCGCCATAGTGAGCTGAGATCGTGGGAGGGAGCGCGCGCCAGGACAGAAGATCAAGGATGAACAACATGATGGACTCTAGGAAGGGTGAGAAATATCGATCCCTATCTAGTGCACACTACATTGTTATGCACATTGACTGTGGCCTATATGTGGAAAGATGTGTTGTTTGATTCTGTCACTCGTGTGTGTTTGGCGGGATTCAGTTCGTGTCTCCTGTTCTGAACTGCAGTTTTGGTCATTCAAGTCTGGACGAGGAGACCAAAAGAGAAGAGCAGCGCTCGGGATTACAGGTGAGGAGGTGTGTGTGTGTGTTTGTGTGTGGAATGGGTCTAGGTTCCTGGGATTTTCCATCTATATTTCCTCATCACCTGACTGTGCCTGTGATGAAGCTCTGTAAGTTTGCTCATTTGGCTAATTTAGTTTGATGTTCATTATTTGAGTTCCCCTGTGGTGAAATTCATCATTCAACACCATTGCTGATATTTTCTCCATAGTTTTCTCATTCCCGCGGTTTAAAATCATCTTGGTTTCCTATCCTATGTCATGTACACGTATAACCAACATGTGTCTATTCTGTGAACACAAATGAAGATATTTTGACCAATGTTTGGAATCAATCAGTTCTGGTCTGGAGCACCGTTGTAGGAAATACAACTGGAAGTCAACGGTGCTCCAAAACGCTTTAATTACAAACATTGTTGAAAAGTCTTAATTTGTGTTCAGCTGAACAAATATCTTTATAAGTTTGAAACAACTGGTGGTAAGACGATGACAGATTCTCTTTAGTATAAACACTGGAAGTCAATGAAATCTCTTCACCATGATAGAAAAACAAATGCATGTGAATCAAACTAAAGGCCAAGTTATGGTCAACCGATGATTTCACAACTCTGCACCTTTAATAGAAAATAAAAGTCACTTTGTTGATCTAGGTTATAAGCAGACTAGTTTTAGAAAAGATACTTAAAGCCTCCCTGTACCCAGAAGTTTTATCCGTTGAAACCTCTCTATGAGCATTAGCATGTAAAAGTTTTACCTGTGACAGTAATTTCTTCATGCTTTAAAACAAAGAAGTTGTGAATATGCTAATTAGTCTGCCCCTACACAATTGTACAGCTTGTACCATTTATATCAAAATGCAAATTAGTCCCTGCCTCCACTTATTCGCACCACCTCGGACCATAGATATAAATGTAAATAGATCCTACATTCAGCAGTTTCAGACACATTAGCTGTTTCTCAATGTCAAGGAAGGATCCTCGGAAGCCAGAATTTTGAGAATGCTACGTCATCGACGTCCGTCGAAGGACTGTTCCAATGTCGAGGATCCTCGAAATTTCAGCCAAGGACTGAGTCTTTCGTTCGGGAAATATCCCATATACAGGATAGGATGCATATGTCTATCCTTCGCGCTCTTCACGCACTGAAATCACCCACAATCCTATGGGCGCAGCACCGAAAGCACACCTTTCAATCACGCAATGATGTGCACTTGCTAGCCTGTTCCATTTAACCTGTTCTCCGAATGATTAAGAGGAGCCTCGCCTAGCCTATGAAGGAAGTGACCTGTAAGGACTAGTTCTGCCAAGGAAGTATCCTTGACATTGAGAAACGGCTATTGGGTTTTACACAATAGCCGTTTCTCAGGGTCAAGGAAGGATCCTCGGAAGCCAGAATTTCGAGGATGCTACGTCATCGACATCCATCGAAGGACTGTTCCAATGTTGAGGATCCTCAGAATTGCAACCAAGGACTGAGTCCTTTGTTCAAGAAATATCCCATACAAATGAAAGGATGCATATGTATATCCTTCGCGCTCTAAAATCACCCACAATCCAACAAAAGCTTGTTCCATTTACGTGTTCTTAGAATGCTAAAGAGGAGCCTCGCTTAGCCTCCGAAGGAAGTGACTTGTAAGGACTAGTCCTGCCTAGGAAGAATCCTTGACATTGAGAAACGGCCAGTGTATACGTGAACTGAGTGTTTGCAGCACTAATCTTGAAGCGCTGATCTTAACAGGTTACAGCACTCACACCTGGAAACCGTTGGAATGAGACGGTCTCTAATTTTATGGAGAAAATACTCAGCAATGGTGTTAAATGATGAATTTGCACATGACTTGTTTTAAAACATATTAAAAACACCACATAGACACACAAACAACAACAAAAACCTAATTTTTTCCACAGTTATAATTTTTTCTAAATTTCCCCTACCTGATACCGATTCTGATACCAGGCTAGAAGAAATTACTTCTGATTTGCAGCGTTAGCTATAGACCCCTTCACCGTTCACGTCACAGGCGGTTGCACTGCGCATGTCGGGGTCAGAAAAGTCATTACAGCAGATTGAGTTGCGTATTATTCGGTATCGTCAAAAATGCCTACTTGTGTCGTGGGCTTTGAAAATCGCACCAGGTCTGCTGTTAAATTTTTCGGGATTCCTGCAGAATCTCAAAAACAAAAAAATACAACATCTGTGGCTGCAAGCAATTAAATGTGCAGACTGGGACAATGCAAATATCAAAGAGGCTTGTGTTTGTAGTGCTCACTTCATTTCAGGTAAGTCATCATTTCTCAGCCCTGTTATATTAAACTAGAAAGCATGGATGGTATGAACAGTTTGACCCCATGCTGCGCACGCACCCGATAGTCATTCAATGTTTACAAACCTTGAAGGGGTCTATAGTGGGCATAACTAGGTCTGGTTTAAGAAAATGGTACATGGGCTCAAGTACTTGTCGATGCCATCATTTTTTGAGGTTTTGGCAGGATTTCCGATACTAGTCTCAGAATCGTACCAACCCTAAAGTTCACAAGCTGTCAGTTTATATATTTTTTATAGATTTGAATGACTAACTATCCACACTGTGTTATCACAACTGTTCAGATCCCATTTATGTGTCCAGTAGCACTTCTTTTATTTCCATAATGGCTGCATTGGTCTTTAAAGGCGGAGTCCATGATGTTTGAAAGCCAATGTTGATATTTGAAATCACCTAAACAAACACGCCCCTACCCCAATAGAATCTGGACCTTCTGTTGATAGACCCGCCCCACACATACGCAACCCGGCATTTGATTTGATTTGATTGGCTATAAGTGTGTTTTGGTAGTCGGCCCGTCTCCTTCTCCAACGCGTTTTTCAAACATCGTGGACTCCGCCTTTAATAGCAATGACATTGCGTGGAGGTGTTTAAAGTTAGATGTGCTTGAGTTCAGCAGCGGCGCTGTGCAGACTGATCGGTGCGTGACATTAAAGTACAGCGAGAGTGAAACGCTTTCTAATCACTCTTACTGTACTTTGATGTCATATGACTCTGTGCTGCATGAATTCAAATACTTGGAGTACGTTCAGACTGCAGACAAGATCAGATTTTTTGCATGTGACCCATATGTCTGTTTTTTTGGATGACAATGTGAACGGCACAAAGCACATGGAATCTGATCTTGTCCATTCTGATTTGAGTCACGATCTGCCTGTTTACATTACAGTCACACAGGCACATATCTGATTTTGATCTGATTTATTTCCACATATGAATGAGGCCTGAAACAGATCTTAAAATATCCAAATGTATGCATTTTTCCTGTTTACACTGCCATAGAGTACATCTGATCTCTGTCACATACAAGCAAAAAATCGGAATTGGGTCACATTTCACTGACCGTGTAAACGAGGCCTTTCATACGTCTTTCTAAATCAAACACAGGTCAGATGTTTTGCAATGTGACATCAATCTAAACATTCATGATCAGAATTCATGCGACTTTTATGTCACTCTAGATCACAACTGAAAAAAATATGCACCAACGACATGATTGCAAAACCACTAAAACATTAAATATGAAACTTCTGTTGCACATCCCCTTATACACGAAACACGCAAAGAATAGGTGTGCTTTCCTGCAGACGTCGTCAGGACCGTGATCAGTTCAAACAGGAGTCTGATATATTAGCCACAGAATGTGAACAGCCAAACAAAAAATTAGATCTGCGCAAATAATCTGAATTGAGCATTAATGCTTGCAGTCTGAACGTCGTCTTATATAAATCTAATGAAGCAGCGTCAGGAAAATACGCAGTTTTATTACTTTCTGATGTCTCCACTCGCACAACGTCTGATGTTTTACAAAAACGCGAGATATGTGAAAGTTAAGCCAATCAGTGTTCAGAACAAAACGGCTTATAGAGTTATCTAAATTTCATTTTTAGTGTAAGTTGTATACTTGTACTGCATTGTGTGTGACAAACAAAATCTTGAATCTCTCTTGAATATCATGCATTTGAGACTGGATTTGACTGAAACTAAACCAAGAGTTTGTGTGTTTCTAACAGCTGTGTACTCGGTCTAGATTCCTAAATGTGTTTAGTGGGTCCCTGATTGATCTTCATATGTGTGGAGTGTAAAGAGTATTTGACTTCATGTGTTTCCAACGCATACTGTATCTGTTTCATAGAAGTATAATGAATTCACTGGGAAAAACATACAAAAATACACAAATACAACATGTAGTTTAGATTTTTGGGTGTTTTTCTTTGATGGAGGGACAGACAGATGTTGATCGAGTGGACCTTCAGGCCAGCAGATGGCGCTGAGCTCATGCGCTCATATGTGCTGCTGATTCATTCATTGATTCACATTGAGTCCCTGGCTGTTTCTCAGTGTCAAGAATACTTCCTTGGCAGGACTGGTCCTTGTAAGTCACTTCCTTCAGAGGCGAGGCAAGGATTTTGGTGAACACTTAAATGGAACAGGCTAGCAAGTGCAGGTCATTGCGTCAGTAACAATGTGTGCTTTCGGCACTGCGCGCATAGGATTGTGTGTGATTTGAGAGTGCAAAGGATACACATATGCATCCTTTCCTGTATATGGGAAATTTTGCAAACGAAGGACTCAGTCCTTGACATTGGAACAGTCCTTTGACGGATGATGATGACGTAGCATCCTCGAAATTCTGGCTTCCAAGGATCCTTCCTTGACCCTGAGAAACACACACTGAATTAAATTGAAATTAGAATGAGCATGTCCGAAATCATGTTTAAGCTCCTAAGACCTGGTGTGTCCACATACGTTGACATCACATTTTTTGTTGTTTGCACCATAATACTTAGTTCTGTGTAACTGGAAGCTGTTGTACACAAACATGGACAATATAACTGCTTCAAAATATTTGGTTGTTATATTTATTGGTTCTTCCTAACCCCAAATAGCTGAAAGAAAACTAAAATGCAAGCCAAACAAAAGCCCGGGTCTTATGAGGAGGTTAAATCAGTATCCATAAAGTTCCTGGATAGTCTACTGTTTTAGGTGAAAATTCGAATCCATGGACACTTAAACTGCTGATATTACCCACAACTTACTGTGAGAGGGCGGAGTTTAGTTACACTACACATAATTAACAAATTAAATAATCACTGAATCAATAAATGAAACTACAAAGATGAGGGATCACACAGCATCATCATGTCATGAACTTCTGTTTTACGATATTGTGTCCCAGTGTGTACGGTGTTGTTCAGCACACAAAACACTACATACTATTAGGGCATAGTACAAGTAGATGAATTGGGCCGCAGATATTGTTTATCTTGTGGATTGTTAACATTAATCAATACATGTCATGGCAGAAGAGACTTTAAGGTGAATATAAAGTTGTTTAGGGGGTCAGATAGAGGTCTCCTCACAGCATCACCACACATTAGTCTGAATCCAAATGTTCAATCAGAATTATAGAGACACCTCAGCTTACACACGCAATGATTTCTTTATTATTATAAATATTTTTTTAAAGTGTATTAAATATGTCTTTTTTACTGCAGACTTACCACACTGACTGTGGTGAAAAACTGAAAAAACTGATGAGTGGTCCCCATTTTCCAAATCTGTCAAATATTTGTCATTTGTCAGCAATCAAACTAAATTAACAGTGAGCCAATGAGCCAAATGTAGTGAACACAGCAGAGTTTACTGTACTACAATCTGATCACTGACAAGAGAGATTGATGCATTTACTGATGTTGACTCAGTGCTGCCTTAAAACACAAAGAACCAGCTGACGTACAAACACACACACACACACACACACACACACACACACACACGCACACACACACACACACACACACACACACACACACACACACACACACACACACACACACACACACACACACATACAAACACACACCGTGTGTGTCCAGCTGTTTGTCCACATATTTTCACACATGCTCAGACAGAATTTCCTTCTTGAGTTTAGAGATGCAAAAGACAATATTTAGTTTAGTTCAGTTGTGTGTTTATATCACTGGAGACAGAAACTGATGAGTAAACACTGCAGTTATTTAAAAAACATCATCTGATCTTTAGAGGGAATCAAAATACCTAAAGAAACTGATCTTTAGCAAAGGCGTGCGTGCGTGTGTGTGCACGCTTGTGTCTGTGTGTGTGTGTGTGTGTGTGTGTGTGTGTTTGTCAGTACTTTTCACACTCTTCGTTAGTTAATCACAGATCTGATGGTTGCCATGGTGACAGGCCGGTTTGTTCTAGCTTGTTGAGTTGTACGTCACAGGAAACACAGTGAATCCTTCGACATGTGTGTGTGTGTGTGTGTGTGTGTGTGTGTGTGTGTGTGTGTGTGTGTGTGTGTGTGTGTGTGTGTGTGTGTCTGTAAAAAATATAAAAATGCAGAAAGTTTTTTGTAAGGGTTAGGTTCGGGCAGTGCTTTTCAATCCTGTTCCTGGTGATCAACTGCTCTTCATATTTGGTCTTTCCCCTTATGATAATTAACTGTTTTATTTGTTGTAAAAGTGTATTAAGCATGATTTTTGTTGTATTAATTACTGTTTGCAAACCCATGGTTTCACTAAGGTTTTTGAATACCATGTTTTTTGTTTCAAATGTAGTAAAAACATGGTTAATTTTCATAAGGGTCTTATCAAACACACCTGACTCTGATCATCATTCACTGAGACCTTCCTGAACTAAACTAAATGTGAAGAGCAGTGGATCACCAGGACCCAAAGGGTTAGGGGATAGATTACAATATACTGTGTGTGTGTGTGTGTGTGTGT
Organism: Misgurnus anguillicaudatus; assembly: GCF_027580225.2. Classification (NCBI taxonomy): domain Eukaryota; kingdom Metazoa; phylum Chordata; class Actinopteri; order Cypriniformes; family Cobitidae; genus Misgurnus; species Misgurnus anguillicaudatus. The sequence continues at coordinate 33,134,921 of NC_073342.2, forward strand.
GTGTGTGTGTGTGTGTGTGTGTGTGTGTGTGTGTGTGTGTAATTAGGTCATGTAAAGATAGCAGCTTCAACAGCCTCAATTCCTACAATATGAGAGCAGAGATGTAGAAGAGAGAAAGACAGATCATCGGTGAGACATCAGACACAGTTAGAGAAAGACAGAGGTTGCCAGAGTAAGACAAATAAAAAGAAAAGCGAGATGCAAATTCCTTGAGAAAGAAAGACCTTCATGGGGTCATTGAATCTGCTGTCTGTGTTTCTCTCTGCTCACAGACAAACCCATCCGCTGTAAAGACAGACAGACAGACAGACAGAAAGACAGACAACAGTAGTGCGTGTTGAAAGGAAACCAGCAGCTTGAGAAACCACGAGAGCAGCTGTAAAATGGGGGGAGAGAGCGAGAGAGAAAGAGAGAGAGAGAGAGAGAGAGAGAGAGCTGTGTTGCCCGGGGATACAGGATGTCGTAACGAGACGAGAAGGAGCGCTGAACACTGCGAGGGGAGCAGAGAGAGATTTAGAGTGAGACGTTTCATGTTTCCAGTCACTGGAGCTCAGTTCCTCCCCCCCGCCCGACCTGAACCGTGGTGTCGCCCGCACAGATCTGTTATTGTGCTGCAGAAGAGAGAGAGAGAGAGAGAGATTGTGTGTGGGAGCTGTGTGCACGTTTTTTCTTCATCATTCAGGAAACAACATCAGCGAGCGACTCTAAAGAGTCTAAACGAAACACAGACAATAATTCAGGCAGATAAAGAGAGAGAGAGAGAGAGAGAGAAAACGACAGATCTCAGAGACGGTCTGTATCTCTCACCTCCGAGCATCTGTGTGTCCTCCATCCTTTCTGCTCCTCTAAGGAAGAGGAGAGCCGAGCCCCCTCCCTCCCCACCCTCCTCTCCTCGGCTGCCAGCACACACAGAAAAACTGAAAATCAAACGCTTTTATTCATTCCTCAGTCTGCTCCGGTCTTCTTTCGGGAGCCAGCGGCTTGCCCATGTCCGTCAACTCGGAAAAATCTTCTTCTCCGGAAAGGTACGGTGTCTTTACACGGTATGACACATCTTAGGTCTTCAGCTACCTGTCTGTCCATCCGTTCCACTGTCGTCCATTTTACCCTCATCCGTTTCTCTTTCCCTCTCTGTCTGTCTCTTTACCTGTATGTATAGTCACTGTTTTACTGTCTCATTGTGTGTTTGTGTTGGCCTGATGGAAAATGGAGAAATGGCTGTAACGTAACTCACACTTACACACGCACACACATGCACACTTTAAGACGTGCACTATTTTCTAAATTTGCATGCATCTTGTAAACACACAATATGAACATAGAGCCCATCTGTCAGATGTAATAATGAATCCTAAACATGATTGATTTTATATTGATTGTGCTGTTTACATTTGTACAACATCCATGCTGTGTATTGTAGCGTACTGTGTATGTAAGGACAGAAGGGATATTTAGGGCATCAGAACCAGAACACATTGTAATGTCCTCACTGAATCATTTCTTAATAGAGACAGATGTGTAAGATTCAGTGAAGGTATTCATGCATCCATCCAAAATCATCTTGAATTCAGCACATACCAACATCAACAACCCTTATATCCAACATTTATGACTTTATTCTCTTACATGTTGCATCAAGCAGTACTGCCCTACAAAGGCAAAAGGCAGAAATGAGATATTTTGGGACATTTAAGACCTCCTTTATCACGTGGATAGGCATTTCGAGTCAAGAAGAATAACTGACACCTAAAAGTCATTTTTTTCTCAGTTCCTCACTCATTTTGGGCCTTTCTAGGGCAGAGAAGATGATCTTTGTAAATTGATGGATTTGGCTTCACGGGTCCTTGTGTGTTAAATATAAACTAAATGCTGTAGATTTACGAGCACACGGCTTGTTTTATGAATGTAAGTGTGTGTTTAGATGGAGCATGATGAAATGAATGTCATGTCAAAATGAAATGTAAACAGAAAGAAGCAGAAAAAACAAAGGACAGATAGAGAAATAAAAAGGAAAAGATGTGGAATCTCATTAAATGTCTGTCTGAAGTCAATCTTCACTACTTATCATGTAGTCCATTGGCATTTCAACAGGTAGAGACGTGTGTCTGTCGTTCAGAGGAATTCAGCTTGATATTTTTATCTGAAGTGAATGAACATGAATCTCCTCTGTCTGTCTCTGATCTAGTGTTTATTGTGATATTACAATTAAAAATGTTGTTAAAAAACATGTTGTTATTGACTTTAAAATGCTAATTAAGTCTAAAATTGTAAAATGGTCTAAAATCGAATTGACCTAAGTTTGGTTAAGTCTGGTTTTCTCATGTGCTGTATAGAGACAGATTCAGATGTAAATACTGTTTGGGTTTTGTGTGTGATGTGAAAGTAAACGTGTGTGTGCATCTATAAACCTTGTAAGTTTGCTGTGTATTATAGTAGAAAACTAGAAATGGACACTTCAGGGGACTTACAATAAAAACTTCTGTGTTCCTGAATTTCCTTCACATGCGTCAAACTTTGTAAACTATCATCATCAGTTTTCTTTATGTCTGTGGTTGTTTGCTTTCAGTTGACAGTCTCTGTCTGGTTATATTTGAAGAGTGTCTAAGTGCTTTGTGTTTTGGTGTAAATGATTATTTCTTATCAGGCTCTTACTGTATGTTTAGGTTCAGTCATTTCACTTTATTAATGGCAATGAAAGGTTATTAGTCAGTAATTGAAATGCCTTATTTTTACAAATGCCATTTCATTGTATTTTAACATATTTATCGTTGTTTCACTGCAAAACCCTCTAAGTGTATGCAAGCTTTTTGTCAGAAAAAAATCCACTTTGGCAAGACATAGCAAACAACTTCAAAATCACCAAAGATGCAACTAGATACACTGTATTATAAGTGAAAGTTTGTCAATTAAGTGTGGACTGCATAATGTGACCTCTGCGTTTAACCCATCTCAGCGAGTGAATAACACATGCACTATACACAAACATTTATGTAGATACATCATAGAAAAAACAGATCTGTCATTTTAAATACAAAAAAACCTTTTGGCTTAAATCATGACAGACAGACAGACAGAGTATTAAATGGAAAATATTGGAAGATTAATTAAATTGACTGATGTCTAATAAAAATCTCTGTGTGTGAATTCTTAAGTAAGTGTGAATTGGTCATGAGATTCCTGCCGCCATTCTCATTCCTTGAGAGAGAGAGAGAGAGAGAGAGAGAGAGAGAGAGAGAGAGAGAGAGAGAGAGAGAGAGATCTTACAGAGGCTGAAGGAAAGCAGACAGGAATTCTTTGTTATTTGGTTATTATGAATATAAATTACTTGCATGCCAGCAGGACTTTTGGTTTATCCCTCAGTGTTTTGAGACTGCGACACCGAGCCAGACGCAGGTATGTGTGTGTGTGTGTCTGTTTGTCTATGTATGTCTGTGATGATGATGATAGGCTACTTAAGATTCAGAAAGCTCTGTTAACTTTTTAGTGTTTGTGCGTTTGTGTGTCAGATTCTTAAATAGCCATACAACTAACCCAAACCCTAACGCTGTTGATCTTTCATGATTGTTTAAGATCTTTCAGGTCATATAGAGACACATTGAGCACGGAAAGCTTTCTTTCATATATTTATGCATTTACAGTAGCAGATGCTTTTATGAGTTTGTATGTTCCCATGAGAGACCGAACTCATGACCACACAGCTCTCTGTAGACGCTTTCAGCTGCAACAACATAAACAAATCGTTTTTGTGGCCCAAGCTTAACTTCCAAACTAAGCAATCAGGCGAAAAAGCCCTTAGTAAGAGAGGTAACCAAGATCCCAATGGTCATTTAAACTGAGCTCCAGAGATCCTATGTAGAGATGGGACAAACCATCACTGCAGCCCTTCATCCATCTGGGCTTCTCCTCTCTTCAGTATAAAACCCATTCCTGCTGATAAAACTAAACAATAGAAACCATCACAGAAATACTTTTGGTTTCCACCTAAATAGGAACCATTAGCTTTTAAAACAACTACAATATTGCTTTGTGATGTTTTTGGACATATTCCAGTAGGATTTAATGGGGCCACCAGTGGAACCCAACAAATACCAATAGAGACCCAAAGAGACCGTTATAGTTTACATTACAACCAATACAATTCACATTAAAACTATTTAATCCAATAGAATATCTGTGATGCTTTCTATTGTTTTAATTTGAGCAGGGATGTAAACCTGCTTGGAGTTTGCCCAAAAGACTCTTTTCAAGCGGTTTTTGGTGTGTTTTCTACTGAGGAGAGATTTTTACATTTTATTCACTTAGCTGACGCTTTTATCCAAAGCGACTTACAATTGCTATATATGTCAGAGGTCACACGCCTCTGGAGCAACCAGGGGTTAAGTGTCTTGCTCAGGGACACAATGGTGTGTCACAGTGGATTCAAACCCAGGTCTCTCACATCAAAGGCATGTGTCTTATCCACTGCGCCATAACCTATGATGAAGTCCAGATACTGAACTTCATGTAGTGTTTAGTTATTTTCCCAAGAGTCATGGGCAGTGAGTTCCATAACCACCCATATAGATGAAAGATAAAATCTCAGTACACAAAAGGTTCATATCCAGATGATTGAAGTGATGAAGAGGGAATATTGGGAGAGTAAATCAGACAGATGAGCCGACCATTGAGTGACTAGTGAGGTAAGCAGAAGAATTATTTAAACAGTAGAAGACACGGCTAACCAGTGGAGCTTAAATAGAATAAAAGTGATATGAGGAGACTGGTTAGTTAACATAAGTTAACATACTCAAACATGATCAGAGCAAGTTTGTTGGTTCTAAACTTTCACAAAACACAAAAACTGCAAAGTCAGATATGATGCATGTAGAGACACAGACTGGTGTGTGTGTGTGCGCGTGTGTGTACGTGTGCATAAAGACTCAGCACACACACAACTGTTAGAATGTAACGCCCAACCTGTGAATATCTTTGAGGGGTGTGAGAGAGAGAGAGTTTGTGTGTGTGTTTGCGTGTTCATGTGTGTGTGTGTGTGTAGCTGGTAAACCAAAATTCCCCACAAATACAGTAATACCAGTGATCGTTTGACCTTTTGGGGACATTTTTTGGTCCCCATGGGGAAACAGCTTGTGAATTAACCTACATGATGTTTATACGTAAAAGTAAAATGCACTCAAGCTATTACAGTGTTATAAATGTGACATTTGCAGTCAAAACTTGAAATGTTAATTTTTAGAGTATGTATTTATTACCAGTATGTTAAACTATGTGTTTATTACCCCTGATGTTAGATTCTATATCAGTCATGTTTTTGGTTTTAGATAAGATAGGCCTATGTGCGTTATAGATGTAACACAAATTTTGGGGAGACAACATACTTTGTAGGAATTCTGTAAATTAAAATGCAGAAACCAGAAGCAATAATACCCAACAAATGCAGAAGGACAGTTGTTCAAACACACATTTCATATTTATTTTATTTGAATTTTTATGTGCTTATTTTTTGAGGAAGAACCGGTCTGATGTGACATTTCTCTGTTATGGGCGTGACAATTCTGAATGTGCACTTCTATTGAAATAATGAAAAAATAAATGCCTTAAAACTTTAATAAAGACTTTGCAATATAATTTAACCACCAAATATTGACATATCAGTATATTATAAAAACTTTTCTTGGAAAGCTGACATTTGCATGGAATTCCTCAGGCAGTTTTCTATGAAGATAAGATTTAGGGTAAAAACAGTGTGTGTGTGTGTGTGTGGGGGGGGGGGGGGGTAAGTGTGTGTAAGTGTTTTGTCAATCCTGAGTATGGTCTTTTATAGTACCACACAGGAAGTATAAATGTGTGTACTTTATTTGTGTTCTGGTAGACCCGACACTCAGAAGGTTCTGTCTGCACCTCCTCCCCCTCCTCCCCCACCCGAGCCTGTTGCCCCTCCAGAGCCTGAGGAGGAGATTCTGGGCTCTGATGATGAGGAGCAGGAAGACCCCGCTGACTACTGCAAAGGTACAACAGATCTCTCATCATTTCTGTTAAATGCTGTATGTGTAGCAGGAGATTGGAGCAGTTTTCATCAGTTGGATTTGTCACATCATGTGTGAGACTGAACTTCACATTGAAGTTTGTTTTGCTTTGGTTGATGCTCTGTGAGTTGATGTGGTGGATCACGAACGTCTGCTAGTGCTGCTGGTGTTAGGGATGGAATCATTAGTGGTTTGGTGTCTCCTTACAGTGTGTGAATGATGATGATTCAGAGAGAAATGTTTGTGAGCTCATGTGAAATGATTGTGCTGTGATGTAGGAGGATACCATCCAGTGAAGATCGGAGATCTTTTCAATGGAAGATACCATGTTATCCGAAAACTAGGATGGGGCCATTTTTCCACCGTCTGGCTGTGTTGGGATATTCAGTAAGTAACCATGACAACAGCATACGAGACGACGGCACATTCGTACACATTCGATACCCGACTCGACACACGCACACCGACTGTCTGTGATATCAGCAGGTGTCAGTGTCATTGTGTTGGGTTAGGTAACAAACTGTACACACTACCATCAGTGATGGATGGACAGAATACGCACAATGTTTGTGTTTGTGTACAGCTTTATCCACAGGCTGTTGTATTATATTTGCCATGTGGTTCAGTACAAAGCCAAAAAGCCCACATGGACACAAAGATACAGTACACACACAAATGACACCTGCTCATCCGAATACTGTCACCCATGTGTTTGTGTGTCTATATGTGATACTCATTGTGTTAGGATGGGTTTGTTAACCTGTGCGTGTGTTAACAGAGGGAAGCGGTTTGTTGCGATGAAGGTTGTTAAGAGTGCTCAGCACTACACAGAGACGGCCCTGGATGAAATAAAACTTCTTAGATGTGTGAGTATCTGAAACATACACACAGAAGAAAACAAGATTGTTTACTGTGTGGGGAGAAATTAAAGAATTAATCGTGAGTTCTGTGCACTCTCTCTCTTTCAGGTACGAGAGACAGATCCTGATGACCCTAATAAAGACATGGTTGTTCAACTAGTAGATGACTTTAAGATCTCAGGGGTGAACGGGATTCATATCCTTACTGTGTTTGTGTGTGTGTGTCTGTGTGTCTGTGTGTGTGTAAGTCAGATGTTTCCTTGACTCTGTCTCTCAGATGTTTGTATGGTGTTTGAGGTTCTTGGTCATCATTTACTAAAGTGGATCATAAAGTCTAATTATCAGGGTTTGCCATTACCCTGTGTCAAAAGTATCATTAGACAGGTAATCTCACAGACACACACGCACACAGACACCCATTTAATAATTTGATTTGAAATGAGCAATACTGATTTAAACAACACAGCATCCAAATATTCACAAAGAGCCTATTATGTTTCTATGGACAATACAAACAATGCAAACAGTCACAACCCCAAAAATAAATGAATAATACATTTAGTACTGCATTTGTGGCCAGTTGTACTAAAGATTAAAATTGATGGGTCTTAAATCAACTTCACATTTTCCAAACTACAGCTGAATAAAGTGAATTGTCTTGATTTCTTTAGCTGTCATGTGATGAATGTGCTGAGTTTTGTCATTGTGATGTCAGGTTTTACAGGGGCTTGATTACCTGCACAGTAAATGTAAGATCATCCACACGGACATCAAACCAGAAAACATCCTGATGTGTGTGGATGATCGCTTCATCCGGAGGATGGCTGTAGAGGCCACCGAGTGGCAGAAATCAGGAGCGCCACCTCCGTCTGGATCTGCTGGTATTTCATCTCATCTTTCTCAAATGCTTTACCACTCGGGTCAAGAGATTTGTTTAAAGATGTTTGCAGAACATTGTTGTCGGATGGCATCGGCCGCCACTCTTTAAAAAACAACTGTGGTATTTTAGCAGAAACTATATGGCTGATCTGAACGTGTGATTCAAATGAATCATCACATCTGTTTGATTCTCTGCTCTCTATGCAGCTGGTCGTGGTCGCTATGGCGATATGGTTGGGATGCTTTTACACGAGTGTACGTCCTGGTACCCATGAATACAACATGATGTTCTTGATGTTCAGGATTATCTTAGTCAGGCTGTTTGTCAGGAACATGTAGCAAAGGTGATCCGTTAACATCGGCCATTGGTTATTGTAGTTAAACCAGAGAAGTCTCAATGGTTAAGGTAGTTAACCTGAACATCCAATCCCTTCATCTGCCTTCTGTCTTTCAGACAATAAATCCTGTTTACTTCTCATCTTAAGCAAGATCAGACACAGTTAGGTCAGATTTATAAAAGAGTCTGATGACAAAAAAACCTAAATGATTTTCATGAAATCTTTACTAGTCTGTCTTGAATAATGAAAGTATGAAACTTTGATTTTGTTTGTCTTTGTTTGCAGTCAGCACAGCTCCTCAACTTAAACAGGTGAGTTAAGCCCACAAACAGACGTCGTTTTTAAGCAAGTGTGTACAGTCGTTTTAACACAACTAAACAAATCAAATCACTAACCCTAACCTCTTTATTACCATATCACCAAAGTAAATAAAAGTCATCACGAGAGCTCCAGACACAATGCAGAATACACTTACTCTACCATTTTACAAGACACATTATACACAGTTTAACAACAAATACTACTAGCATGTATTAAAAGCACAAAACTAAACTGTTATGTGCCAGTACTGGGCAGGTGTAGATACAGTATTTTACAGCAACGACACCTCAACACGATGTAGTGTATCAGATTTCATCTCTTACAGTGTAAAAACCCTAAACCGTCAGTTGTCTGCGTTTCCTTTAGGTGGGAAAGATCTCCAAAAACAAAAAGAAGAAGCTGAAGAAGAAGCAGAAGCGTCAGGCCGAGCTCCTGGAGAGACGCATGCTGGAGATCGAAGCTCTGGAGCGAGAAGCAGAAAAGCAGAAAGCTCCAAACTCCACCCACAGCCCCACCCTAGCACTGGGGGACAGCGAGGATGATGAAGACGATGATGAGGATGCTGATGAGGAAGAGGAAGTCGAGGGAGAGAAAGAGCGACCCGTCAGGCTCACAAACCACACATGTGAGTGTCTGTGTGTACAGGTTTGTCCTCACCAACTAGTAATAATTACATGTAATGAATCAAGTGTTACCAACATTTTTACTCCACGTTTGATCTACAATGCTTAGCTGTTTTCTTCTCCCTTTTCTCCAGACTAGAATTTTCCAATCTTCAATATAATCCAGAGGAGTAAAATAAATCAAATATTTTAATTATGAGCCGGACCTGTAAGTGTTTTTCTGCATCTCTCTTTTTCATGTGCAGATGCAGGTCACCAGGACATTGAGGAGAATGAAGAAGACTGTGACGTCCCCCTCACCAAAGACTCTACAGATGAAGAAGAATCTGTAGTAGAGATACGCACACACGCTCCACCCGACAAACAAGACCTTCCAGAGAAAGAAGAGGCGACGGAAAACCCGAAAGAAAGAGAAGAGCAACATGGAAATGAAGAAACGAAAGTAGAAGAAGAAGGAGAGGAAGAGGAAGAAGAAGAGGAAGAAGAAGAGGAAGAAGAAGAGGAAGAAGCAGCAGCAGATGAACCAGAAACCAAGGTCACACCCTCACAGTGCTCCGAGCCAAAAACACACCAGTGTTCAGAAGAGGAAGAACCAGATGCAGAAAAAGAGACCACAGAGGCAGAAAAGGAAAATGAGCATAAATATGAAGAGGAAGAAGATGATGGGGATGAAGCAGATGACGAAGGTCAGGAGGATTCCAACAAGGATCACAATGAAAACTCAAAAACAAACGGTCACGTGATCACGGGTAGGCAGGAGACGGATCGTCTGTCACCGGCACGGCCGCCTGTTTGTCCGTCGTCACCGTTGCTCTGCCCGTTGGTTGAATCAGAAATCAGCACAACCGACCGTGACGCATCTGACGCCTCGTATGACCTTTTTAACGGTGAAACACCAGGACTCACGAACGGATCCCGGCACCGCGGCACAACGCCTCGCTTCCCTGAGCTGCCACTGGATCCTGAACCGCCCGAAGCCCAGGCGCTCTGCATCAACACTGATCGCAGTCGAACCGTATCGTCATCAAGTACCGGAGAAACACCGAAAGGTCAAACACATTAAACACACCTACTGTTAGTTAACATGTCTGTTTAATGCTTAATAAACACAGTCTCTCTCTCTCTCTATATATATATGCAGCGAGGTTAAGATCGGCCGATCTACTGGTGAATCCTTTAGATCCACAGAACGCAGACATCTTGAGAGTCAAAATTGCTGACCTTGGCAATGCATGCTGGGTGGTAAGGAAATGTCCTATTCCTGAAAACACAGTGTAACATCTTTCGTGAAGAGTGTGTTGATCTGAAGATTGTGATACATTCACAGCACAAACACTTCACAGAAGACATCCAGACGCGCCAGTATCGCTCCATAGAGGTTCTGATTGGAGCAGGATACAGCACACCTGCTGATATATGGAGCACCGCCTGCATGGTATGAAGTCACCCAATGCCAGGAAATCCTTACATTAGTTTGCAGTTAAACGTTTTGTCTTTTGACAGTGTCATACAGTAAACAAACAGGTTGCCAAAGCCTTGGATTCGAATCCCAAGAAATGCACATATTGATGCATAGCTTTGAAATGAAAGCGTCTGCTGAATGCTTGTCATATATTTTGAATCATATGGCAACATTTACGTCTGATCTTCGGTTTTATGTCCATCCTCTATAAAGGCATTCGAGTTGGCTACAGGTGACTACCTGTTTGAACCTCACTCTGGTGAAGACTACTCTCGTGATGAAGGTGAGATTAAACCTTCAATGCACTACGTTCATCTACTGTATAAATGTTTGCAGTAATCCTCAGCTAGTCAACAGTATGCATAGTAATACATAGAATAACTGCAGTGTGACAAACTCTATCCCACAATGCAATGCGCTTTACTTGACCTTGCATTTGCATACTGGTAACTGAATACAGTATAGAGACTGCATCATGTTTTTTTTTTTTTTTTTTAATCTTTATGAGATATTGTTTCATGTAAATGTAGGCTGAATTCTGTATGTAGTGTACTAATGTTAGTTTACTTTAAGAACACTGCTGAATTTGTGTGATTTTCTCCGTCTTTCAGTCACTCATGTTTCATGTGTGATTGTAGCTAAAACTAAACATTAGACGCTTCCTTCTCTTTCTGCTTCCTCCTCTCTTTCCTTCACACTTCCTCTTGCTTTCTCTTTCTTTCTCTCTCTCTCTCTCTCTCTTTGATGTAGATCATATTGCTCACATCATAGAGCTTCTTGGCTGTATTCCTCGACACTTTGCTCTTTCTGGGAAATATTCTCGGGAATTCTTCAATCGGAGAGGTATTTTTAAAGACACGGGGCAGGACGGATGTAAACACTGTGCCACACAGACGGACAGACAGACAGACAAAAACAGACAGTTTTAGGGGGTTGCTTTGATGTGAACCAGACATAGATCTGTAGTCCTGAAAAACCCGTTCTGTCTGTGTTTGACTGGGTGTCACAGTGTCAGCATCCGCCCCCCTACACGTCTGCATGAATAACTGATGTGTGTGTATGTGTGTGTGTATATGTGTATATGTTTGTGTGTGTGTGTGTGTGTGTGTGTGTGGTGATCAGACCACATCGCTCTGATTATGGAGTTACTTGGAAAAATTCCTCACAAGATCATTGCAGCAGGAAAATACAGCCGTGAGTTCTTCTCAAAGAAAGGTACTGTACCTGTACACTGTTACGTCTTATAATCAGACTGTACTTATTATACCTACTCCAATATTCCTGTTTAGTTTTTCGTCTGTTTGATTCTGGATAATGGTTCAGATTTCTCACGGTTCTGTGGTTTGATAAAAGAGTTTGTGACCATCAGGGATCAGGAACGATTTGAAAAACATGTGGAGCAGTCTGCGCTTGAATCGCTCTTATGGTACTTTGATGTCACAAAGACGACACCGATCGATCTGTTCAGCGGCTAATTCATTCGATCACACATGAAGAGCTTGATAAGATTTGTTCAGGTTTTTTTAAAGCAAACCCTCCAGGACATTGGGGGCCAAAGTTGGGAACCTCTGGTTTACTGTGAATTACATAACCATCCAGACCTTTCATAGTTTGTTCACTGACACCTGATGATAATCATAAATTGAATTATGTTTCATATTATTGTGTTTCTTAATGAATTTGTTGTTGTGTTTTAGATTTTGTCATTTATGTGTGGAAGCACTTTTGTACCTCAACTTTAAATAGCTTCGCTGGGATTGATCCAGAAAAAACATTAAAAAATGCATTAGTTGTGAGAAAATGTGTCGGTCTGATTTTAAATGTTTGATTTAAAACAAATGAAATATTGGAATGAAATCTATATTGATCATTTAATTTGCTCTTGCTGCAGAATTACTGTAATTATTTTTCATAAAAGACAGACATGCTTTTCTTGACTTATCATTAGAAGTGCAAAATAAATGTTGTATAGTTAGTTTAACTTTTCCTTCATAGGAATCATTTCAGCATTTTTGGCAAACAGTAATGCTGTAATCTTTGGCCCGTATCGGCTGATCTAGTGTCTCTCTCTCTCTCTCTCTCTATGCAGGTGAGCTGAGGCACATCACCAAACTTAAGCCCTGGACTTTGTTTGACGTGTTGGTGGAGAAATACGGCTGGTCGGCAGAAGAAGCCGGTCACTTCACGCATTTCCTTCTGCCCATGTTGGAGATGGTTCCAGAAAAGCGCGCCTCCGCTTCCGAATGCCTCGGTCATCCCTGGCTCAGCTCGTAGCACTCGTCGTCTGTCTCGGACGCCTCCCTGTGGCTCTGTCCCGTATCACAGAAGGGGAGGGGCTGTTAGAGGGTCACGGGTGGGCTGACGTGACCTTCGCCTGACTTTCTACATTTTCTAGTGCTGTACTACACACATACACTCACACTGGAATAATCTCTCATTTTATACGAAGCTTCATTCACCGTCTTCCTCATTCTACAGAAACGAAGCGCTTTATATGCTGAATACAGGCCTAACGGTTAGACGGTTGGATTTGTAACCTGAAGGTCTCAGGTTCGATTCTCAGTGTCGTCAGGAAATGACTGAGGTGTGTGCCCTTGAACACGTTGTTGTCCCAGTGCTGTGTGTGTGTTTGCAACACAAACTGCTACAGTAGTTGATGTTTGTCCAATTACTTACATCCAGGAAGCCCACCTGGGTCCCTTTAGACGCAGCCCCGCCCCTCAATCTCTCCACCCTCAACAAATTAACAAAGGTGGACTTTAAGAAAGGGTTATCAACAGAGCTGTTTACAAACCTCCACACAAACAACACCTGACTCTGGAAAATATGAATCTAAAAGACTTTGTTTTGAAGCTGCTCCCAGTGGTGACAGACTGATAGACACGTACGTGAAGTTCATCTTCTGGTTTAGGTTGGTCTTTAGCGCCACTGATCTGTCCAATTCAACCTACAAACGTCAACATTCCTGATTGTACAGATGTGAATTTGTCCCGCTTACAGTTATCTGCACTTTTTGGCAGGACGGCCGCTTCTGCTCGCAGGCGTCTCAGTCTGTGGCTTTTGCTTAATGGGGCTCTGATTGTGTTTGTTCAGGGAGAAATTACCAATGTACAGAAATCCAGCAACCTATCCAAAAACTGCTTGAGCTCGAGATGAAAGCGCATCATGGCCTCAGATCTGCATGAAGACGGCAGGTGGACGAAACGCACAACATTATCTGCGGCGGCATCCTCATCGTCATTTCTTTATATAGCGCTTTTCACAGTTTTGCATTGATCATCATCATCACTGTTGGTCCAGTTACCTATTTTCGCAATAATAAATGAAAATAGATGGTGAAATATTTTTTGAATTTAAAAAGAAAACAAAGATTCTCTCAAAGATGTTGTGACAGTGACAGAGTTTTAGTCGTAATAAGGTGATTTAGGTGTTTTGTCTATTTAGAGAGGTTTTCTTTCTTTAGGGATTTTTTAAATTATTATTTACTTCACTTCTCTCCCTTCGTCATATGGATCGAGTTTTGCTCTTCGGTGAGGATACAGTGACAAATTTTCAAACCTTTTTGCAATAATAGTGATTACGGTGATGATTTTTGCACAGAAGGCTCCAGATGTGTCTCATTCAGCGTCAACATGACTGCGTCTCATGTGTTTTCATCAACAGATTGAATAAAATTTTAAATTATGAATCACAGCAGCTCAACGATTCTACTCTTCTTGTTTTGCTTCTTTTGATAATAAAGACCGTTCATACATGTAGGAAAACCTGTAGAAATAAATGAAATATGAAACCATGCATTGACATGCAATCTAAATACATTAGGATTTAATCCTAGTCTGGTTTTTAATGTCGTGTGAATTGAAATAAGACCCACAGTCCTGTACAAAGAAGAGTAAATGATGTCACATCTAAAACAAAAGGGTTTCATTGCTGTTCACAAACTATTACAAACAAACAAAAATCTATATTTGTTTAGGTCAAATTAATTGAAAGCCTTTATTTTCATTGTATAGCTCGCTCTATATAACACGAAATAGACTGAAATAAGGAGTGCTGCTTCTGTCGCTATTAAATATTAATTTATAACTCTTATGCCCTGGGAACATACATGGTAGGTTTATTAATAGTTTGTTAATTTGCAGCAGGTAGCCTACTTTTAACACAGTAAGGCTACTTTTGAACCATTAAGTTAACTTTACCTGTCTAAAACACTTGTGACTACCGCACTAAAGGTAAATAAAACGTTATTCCCTTCATTTTAATCTTGTGACAAACTGAACTAACATAGATTCTATAAGATGTGGTCTCACAGGGTCAACATCAAAAACATAAATGAAAACACACTTACAGTATGTGAATCAGAAGCACCAAAATGTCCTAGTAGAGTTGAATCCTTCAGATTGATGCGTTTTAGGCAGGTCTGGATCAGCGATTTCTTCAGAATTGAGACAAAACTTTGTAACTATGCCGATCTTATACAAACAGCTAAGTAACCGACTATATAAAAAGCAAACATTATGGGGCGGTTTCCCGGACAGGGATTAGACTAGTCCTAGACTAAAACATTTTTAAGAGCTGTCCAAACTGAAAACAACATATCTTAAAATATAACAGGGCCCTTTGTTTTGCCACAAAATGCACACAGGTAATGTTTTTAGTAAGGCATGTTTGTTAAAACTAGTTATATTTCCTAATTAAACTAAGGCCTAGTCCTGGATTAAGCTAATCCCTGTCCGGGAAACCGCCCCAAAATCGTATTGTTTGACTCTCTTAAAACGTAATGTGCTGGGGATCTGTGATTGGATAAAAGTTGTCGTGATCAGCACTACTGCTGCTTGTGGCACCGCAAGGACTGACAGTGGATGACATCAAAGTACCGCGAGAGCATTTCGATAGTGGCTTCTGTAGGATTTCTCAAATCCCTCTCGCGGGATTTTGATGTCATCTTCCGTCGTTGTGGCGCAACATGAAGTCGAAGCCTGTTGTATCAGTCACTGGTTAGATCAAGCGTAGCAGTCAAAATACGGGACCGGGACAAATAAATTAACCCGGGACAGTTGGCAACCCTGCCTCTGACTGGTGTTAAAAAAGAGAAAAGGCATATAACAAAAATGAACAATAAACGACACCACGAGCGTTTTCCATACTGTTATGCTTGACAACCATATCAGCCATTGAACGTTTCTCATCTCAAGCCTCCAGAGGTCGCAGTTCTTATTTCAGAATATTAACAATTATAAAGTTAACTATGCCCAGTTAACTTAAATAAACAAGGCTTGATGACGTATGCAGGATGCGCCCTTCGGATTGAGAAACGGTCATTGACATGCGCCAGGATCAAATGGCTAAAGAAGCACTTCAATTGAATAATATCAATTTAACAGTAAGTTTGAGTAGGGTAGAAGGGAAATCACTTATTAATCAAGCATGTAAAGATATGTGGCAGATATCTTGGGACTCATGTATGAAGGGAAGACATTTTTATAACATACAAGGTAAATTAAAGCAAAGCAATATAAATCATAATATAAGTAGGAGGGAATATATAATATTTACAAGATTAAGAATGGGACATACTCGCCTCAATGCAAATAATTACATCATAGGTAAACACGATACAGGTCTTTGTGATGGGTGGTAGGAAAGGGAGACAGTGGAACATGTTTTAATGACATGTGTGAAATACCAGCAGGAAAGAATATAGTATATTAGAGAAGTTCAAGAAATGGGGATTACAGAATTTACAATGGGCAATATTTTAAATGAAGGGACATATACGGGTAGGCTAATAAGGGCAGTAACGAGGTTTTTAAAAAACATTGCGGTAATTCATAGAATTTAATCTGAGTTATGCAGACTATCCTTGTCACACTCCAGTACAGTAGGTGGCGGTATGCACCTTTTCAGTTGGTTTGCAACCCGCCAGTACACCCACGAAAGAAGAAGAAGAAGACATGCGCCAGTGGGCGGGGCTTTGTGAGTATTCGTTTCCGGGGTCAGTTTAGATTCAGATGTGACGACTCACGTGTGTGATTGTTTGGACGCGGTAAGATCTTTACGTTCAGAATATTCTTGTTCAATCTCTCGTGTTTGCTTTAGAGTCGCAGAGTTCTGTGTGTTCATTTATGTTTTTTGTGTTTATTCACAGCTCGTAAATCAGTGTTCGTTCATCTCTTCTGCAGCTCAGTTAAAGTGTAAAGACATCTGGAAATCACACTGGTAACTTTAAAATCAAGATGTGTTTACAGCGTTAGCCAAGAAGTTTATTTTGAATAGTCCGATTGGTGGAATTAACCCGAGTGGCTGTAAAGACTTTAATTCGTCATTACAGTTCCGATCGGATGGAGGACGCAGAGGTGACAGCAGTCTCACTCCCGGTTCTGGTCGGGGAAAAACGATCCTGTTCAGACGAGGACCCTGAACCCGCATCCAAAAAAGTTCGAGTTGAGGAAGAGGAGAGCAAAGGAAGAGAGGATGAGATTGAGGAGAGCAAAAGTAAGAATGAAGATGAGGAGGAGGAGCAGCTGTGTGATGAGGAAGAGGAGCAGTTGGATAATTTTGCTGACATGATGAAGCATGGCCTCAGTGAGTCAGATGTGGGCATTTACAAGTTCATCAGTGATCATGAAGGATTCTCGGGCATTTTAAAGGAAAGGTGAGTGAGTGTCTGTCTGTTTGTTCCGGGATGATGTGTGTATGGTTGATCATTTGTTAATCGGCTGTAACTTTCTCATACTGTAGATACTCAGACTTTGTGGTCCATGAGATTAATAAAGATGGGAAGATTGTTGCTTTGGATGACCTGTCGGTTCCTGCTGACGTTGAGGTGAAATCTGATTAACTGAGAATTACTTTATCACATTTAGGGGCGGTTTCCCGGACAGGGTTTAGGTTAAGCCAGGACTAGACTGTATTTATTTTAAGTTACATTTAAGCAGTATTTTTTTAATACCTTACAAAAACATTACTGGTTTAAAACCGCAACACTCATATATTTTAAGATAAGGTGAGGCAAGATGGCGAGTCAAACATGCATTTTAGTCTTGGCCTAGACTTAAACCCTGTCTGGGAAACCACCCTTTAGTGTTTATATCTGCATTATATGTACAGTATGAATAATCATCTGAACGAGCAGCTCTTCTATTGTTGTAAAGCAGGATTTTCTCTGTGATGCAGGAAAGCTCCAGCGACCTCAGTAACACCGAGTGTCCGGTTCTGACAGAAGAGCAGAAACTACAGCTGTCTGAACTTCAACTTTTCAAAAACAAAGAGGGAAATGTGTCCATCGAGGCAAGTGAAGCTTCGTCCGCCACCAGCACCATGAAACTTTCTTCTTAAAGTAATAGTTTCCCCTAAAAAATGAAAAATCATAATTTATTAACCAAGATTTTATTTTAACAGGTAAAGGTCCCGTTCTTTCTGTGTTTTTAGAAGCTTTGATTGTTTACATTGTGCAGTATAACATGTGTTCAGATTTTGTGTGTAAAAAAAGCATAATTTTTCCACAGAATTGACTTATCTCTATAGCGCTGTTTTCACTTTCCTTAAAACGGACTGATGTCTTCCTTGTTCTATGAAGTTCCTCCTTCAGAAATACGTAATGAGTTCTGATTGTGTAGTTTGTTTAGTGTGTTGTGATTCGATAGCAGCTTAGCTTACCAGAGCCGTTTGAGCCAAAGCTGGTGACTGACGTATTCCTGTGGGCGGAGTTTAGTCAGAAACTGTTCTAGTGATGTCATTAGAACAGGAAGTAGAGGACTGTAGTCCAAACTGGCTGTTCGCTGTAGGCCTTTAAAGGGGAAGGTTAAAGAAAATATATCGCCTGGCAGTGAACTTTGAGCTTTATCATTTTACAGGTATTATTTATGTTCTTACAGCAACATTACACACGAACTAAAGTTTGAAAAATTGTATCAGGAAGAACGTGACCTTTAAACACACAAGTTATTTAATATTAACATATGACGTCATGCCGTGATCTTGTTATATGAAGAATGCGCATTCATCTGTCATTTATCTAAACATGTTTGACTATTTGAGCTTTTTAAGTGATGCTTTCAAATGTACAGTCATGTCGATAACTTCAAGTCTCATCGGTTCTCGCGTGTCTAGTAGTTAGTTACCTCAGTCACACAGACCTCTGGTCCCAGAAAATTCCCGTAAAATTGCCAGACAAGCGTCTGTGTGAACAAAAACTCGTTCCGTTAATCTTCTGGGATCGTTGCCGGAAAGAGGACCTAGTAAGATAAGCGGGTAACCCTCTGTGTGAACAAGAATGCCGTAAAGGGCGTGTCGAAGTGAGGACGTGCGCGTCATCATCACAACACAAGTTATGGTTCAGCTCCTTACAACGACAGATAACATGCATATAAACATTCACCACGAGAAATGTTGCAAACTAGATTGAATCAGTTATCAGGAAATGATATATGAGACGCATAAACAATGACGCACGTGCTGTAGTGAGGACGTGCGTGTCATGGCAACATGAAGTTGGTTCAACTCTTTAAAATGAGGGATTTACAACATTCACTACGAGAAATGTCAGCATACTAGACTGAAGCAGATATCAGGTAAGTTAGCTCGTTACTTCCTGCGTTGAAACGGAGATCATTCAGCAGCATAAAAGAATATCGCGTCACGTGCACATTTGAGCTATAATAAACGAAAATACCCGCATGTCATTCCAACGAGATATATTGTTCAGCTCCTCAAAATGTGGGTTTTAAATGCATATAAACAATCACGATGAGAAATGTCTGAAAACTGTATTAAAGCAGAAATCAGGGAGCTTGTCAAATATTCATTCTGAAGCTGAGATCATTCACCAGCATAGAACTGTGCATTCACAAGCTACTTTGTAGTCTTATCATAAACAAAAATGCACGCGAGTTGTTTCTGGAGAGAGAAATAATATGCAAACTTCAGATGCTGCGTGGAAGAGAGGGCGGGACTTTCAACATGTCACGTGTCTTTCCGGGACCATCAGATGCCGTGTAATCTTGGCAGTGTGAACGAACAAAAACTCTAACTATTCCGCAAAAATCCAGGTTGCATTTTACGTGTATTTTACGGAATTTCTGTGTGAAAAGGGCTTTAGTAGTCTCATGTGCCGGAACTGTTGCTTTAATGATGCTGTACAAGCTACTGATACAGATCATCTTCTTCTTCTGAAAACATTAAAAGTTTGTCCCCAAAAGACTTTCATGTTGTTTGAGATGTGTATGCTATTTAACACCAAAGAAGATCATTATTATTATTTAGATAAATGATGGTAAGCACACAGTTGACCGTACCCATTGACTTCCATAGTGTTTGTTTATCCTACTATGGAACTCAGTGGGTAACATCATTTATAATACAAAATAATTATCTTCATTTTTGTTCAACAGCATAAAGAAACTCATACAGGTTTGGGTGAAGAATTGATGACAGAATTTTGAACTATCCCTTTAACTTCTTCCACCCTGAAGCTATTTTGGGGATTTTCGCCTGGATTTGGCCTACCCAATTTCAAAAGCTTCCCATACCCACATGCAGAGGTTTACAGACAAATGTTTGTTATCATTTTAAAGGAAACCCTTTGAAATTACATAAAACACTGTTGAAAGTGCTAAACATGGTTGTATGTGATGTCAGTCCTCTAATAAACACAAAAATAAATAGGCGCTTTTTGATGTTTTTTTTCTAAAGTTTTGATTTAAAAGTGTATAACTCTGGCCCTGGGTGCCTCAGCTCCCTGCAGACAGTTTTGTTTGATTCCAGCAATTGCCAGCTTACAGAGGAAAAAAGATTTTTTTCTCTATCATAATCTATGCAAAAGTTATTTTACTCCAACTGATGGGAGGAATAATACGCTTATGGAGTTAAATTTCTGCCAAAAAACATTTGAAGTGCTCCCATAACCACATACAGTGGAATAAATGCAATTGCTTTATATCATTTTAAAGAAAACACTTTGAAGTTACATAAAAAGCTGCTGTTTGTGACAAATAGTGTTATTTATGTTGTTTTTCATATGATGAAACACCAAATTTTCTTTTTTTATGTTGTAAATACTGCCTCTGATAGTGTATAACTCTGGTTCTGGGTGCTCTAGCAGACTGCAGACAGTTCTGGTTGTTACCAGCAGCAGACAGTAAACACCCAAAAAAAGAATGATCTCATTAGCATGTCGCATTCAAAAGTTATTTTCATTTTACTGAAGTGTCCGAAAATACATTTTTCATATAAATATTAATTTTTTGTTTTGGACATATAATAAATAGCAAGGGATTATTCATGCACACAACCTAAGAAAATGCTGTGAATGGACTCATTTTTTAGAGTAGGACCTAAGAGAAAAGATGGTGTATCATTTGTGGCTATATGTGCTATCTGAGGCAGTCCACACTCAATTTTCCCATATGTTTACAAAAGACGATTTTTTACCTTATCATTCATTCAACTATTGTTGGATATGTGTTGATAATAGAACAAAAATAACGCTGTAGCATTATTCCTGAGAATGAGAGCTTTCATTTGATATAAGACTTGCCCATGTTTGTCATACTTGAAAAATATGAAATATGTGAATATTAAATCATATAAAAAATTATGGGGGGGTGATAGTGTAAATTAAGTGTAAATAACTTTCTTACAGTAAAAGATTTCTCAAAGTGATGCATATCTGGAGAAAGTAGAGAGTCTAAGCTTTCAAACAGTATCTCATATGTGTTACTGGGGTCCATGATGGACCATTAAAGATTAAAAGAATATTTTATTTGAGTCAAAATACGAAATTTTGTACCCGGGACTGGGTCCTCAGGGTTTAAGAGGTTAAGAGATTGTTTCATGTTTCAGGTGGTAGAAGACTCAAAGGAGAATCGCACTTTACTGCACAAAGCTGTGAAGACTTTGTTTCCTGGCCTGGAAACCAAAACTGAAGAGAGAGAAGGAAAACGATTCATTGTGGCGTATCACGCTGCCGGGAAGACGGCTCTGTCAGGTACTGAATCATCACGGTCCATTGATCCATCAGTCACACGTCCAGGTTAATCTATCTGTTATTATTAGTTTAGGTTTGGTTAATCTTCATGCGACTGCGTTTAATAGCATGCCATACATTAGCCAGACAGCTTGCATGGTGAAAAAAGGTACTAACATCTTTTAGTAACACATTCTTTATCAAGCTGTTAAACTATAAATAGTCTGGTTGTTATAAATGTGTCTTAAGAGCCCAGCGTTCTGTTAGAGTTAAGTCTAACATTGTCTTTGAAAGTGAAGTGAACGTTTTGCCTCCTAAAACAACTGCAAAAATGTGCCGGATTCATGATCACAGTACCCTAAGGGTCAGAGTCGACGCGTGGCATAGGTAAGATAGGCGGTTGCTTTAGATGCAAAATGACTGAAGGACGCCTCACTAAAGTTTTTTTTTTGTTGTTGAACTTGAAAGTGAACAGTGTATATTGCAAATATTGGCCCCGATCCCTGATTTGATGCATTTGACTTGTGCAGTACTGCACAGACCAATTAATTTTTGACATTGAAGTACCCCCAGAGCAAATGAGTTGTGTTTTTACCCCTTATTTGCACGACGCGTCTATTCTTTGTAGCCGTATGCTCAGTAAACTACCGATGGTCTGCTCAGCCCTGTGTGAAATTGTTGTGAAGGTGCGGGGTCATTAGACATTGCATAGAGTTGGAGAACTAACAAATGAACAACAACATTACAGATAGAAAAATTGATTTTGCTTCCTGTTAAAGTTTGATCAATTGTGCAGAATGACATGTGCAACAAATGCATATAAAGTTAAGTGTATTATTGTGAAGTAGTATTTGTCAGTAATGCAGTTATTATGGTGAAAAAGTAAATGATTGCATTTGTTTATACAAGGTGTGCACCTAAATTTTCTGCTTGCACTCTTAACATTTTCAGCTACAGTGCTTCTAGTACAAACGGTAGCCTGGAGCCCTCTCTGTACCTAAAAAAATGTGTGGACATGCATAAAGAGAGAAAAGTTGCACTTAATCTTTTCCTGGATATTTAGTTTTTATAATTTGTCAGATATCGTTATGTACCATCAAAGGATTGGCAAGCAATACATCGTTTATCGGAGAACCGCGATCCCTGATATATACAAACACACACAAATCAAGGCAAGCCACATTTTTTGTTTTTTGTTTGGTGACATGGTTATGGTTTTTTCTTAAACATATTTTCACTTATAAAGGTTGTTCTCTAGCTGTTATTGAACATTTATTTTATTTATTGTTGAATACTGGCAGTTGCCTTGAAAGGTTTGAATGGTTTTGTTGTAGACGATAACAGTGGTTTATCGTGCTGTTGGGGTGATTTTTGATGATCTTGACTGGCCAAGTATCTGAAACGCTGTAATTGAAATGGATTATAATTCATTTATTGCTGGATTGAGTTTCATATCAATGGCTGTAATTCTGTGTTAGAGATGTTCCCTGTGGCTGAATGATGCCCTGTATCAGTAGATGGCGCTCTAAACTCGCACAGAAACAGAGATGCGTCCAGATCTGTACAATGATCATTTAAGTCTTCTTCAGAATGACCTCTGAACTCTCTTGCATGGACCATTAGCTGTGAAACCAAAGTCAAAACCAAAGTTCAGTTATTTCATTTTTGTCCTTTCAAGTTACAGAAACTCATCACTAGTCAAGATTTAAAATGGTGAATTGACAACCAATTTGAATATACTCATATTTACAGACAATTGTAGCTGCAGAAGGTTTGTGTTGCACGAGTGCATGCGTAAAAGACGTATTTGCACCCAAGACAGCGCGTGCAGAACGATCGATCCGTGACGCTGAAGTCCACAACGCTTTCCCATCTCTCCGCTCTTTAAACGTCAAGAAGTGAAGGCAACTTCTTTCTTCGTGTGATCCGATCTGTTCTCGTTTAGTAAATTTAATGGAACAGCTTAAATTTCTTGCAATGCAAATGTTATCTGTCACAAACTGAGTTCTTTCAAATGAAATGAAGAGGAACAGAGCGGTTCCCAATGCCTTGAGCATGATGTTCTTCTGAGCATGCAAACCCTTCAGCTGTGTTTTATCTCGCTGATGTCTTCTCTTGTTCTTCTAATGCTCCTCTCTTTCTGTGGACAGAGGTCAGAGTCTCAGCAGGTAAGATCTTCCTCACCGCGTGAGTCTTTAAACTTCTGCAGGAGAAACAGCCAGGAAAACTTTCATCTGTAGGCTTGTTGTTGTTGCATGTTCGTTTCTTTCCAATGGATCATTACAGGAGAAGTTGAGAAGGTTCAACTCATTTTGATGCATTTAACAGATGCCTTTATACAAAGTGACTTACAAAAGAGAATAATGCAAACAAAAGTTAAGATGGCAGTGATTTCTGCTTTGTGCGAAGTTGTGATTAGATCACTGCTCGTTCTGTTGTTTGGCACTTATGTTTTAATGGAAAGCTTCACAAGAGATGTTCAGGAGATATTTTGAATGTATGCCTGTTGAATGCTTCATTGTTTTGTCTTTTGTTTGTCCCATTGAAGCCCCTAGAAAGCATTCCTGGCCGAAGAATCGAGGAAGTTTTTGTCATTTCGTTCTCTATAAAGAAAACAAAGACACCATGGATGCCATCAACGTCCTCTCCAAGTTCCTCAGGTTTGCTCAAAATCCCCATGCACTGTTCTCAGATCAGCTCTGCAGCATAGGCAAACAGTCATATATGTTAGATTAGTGTTTGCGTTGTAGATTTCATTCGGTTAAAGTTTGTGTAAATCCACCAAGCCACAGTTTTACGACTATTCTGCCCAATTAATCCTGAAGGCAGAAATGTAGAAAAACTTTTTAACTCCACAATTCAGCAGTTCACACTTCACAGACATTTTGTAACGTGTTTCAGCAACACATTTCTAACTTTTATAATGTGTTTAGAAACAATTCTCTGAAATGACTTTCCACAGACTTTAAGTGATCGTAAGAGAGATTTTTGTCTTCATTTCACCCCAGATGAACAGAGAAAGCGTGTGATCAGGGTGTTAAAGGCTGACTCTAGATCAGCACTCATATTGAACTTGAAACGAATGCAAGTTCCCTTTATTTTTTTCTAAAGAAAGGCAGTTTTGTACAGTAAGGTTTTTTATGTTTGTTTATTTGCTGCAGGGTTCGACCCAACATGTTTTCCTACATGGGCACTAAAGACAAGAGGGCCGTCACCGTTCAAGAGATTGCAGTACTGAAGTGAGTCAACGAAGCCCTGTGCTTAAATCTCTGTTGAATTAACACAAGTAGGAAGATATTTCTGAAAATGACTGAACGCATCTTTACAGAATAAGCGCTGAAAGATTATCTCATCTGAACAAGTGCCTCATGAACTTGAAGCTGGGAAATTTCAGCTATAAGAGTCACCCATTAAAACTGGGAGAGCTGCAGGGGAATCACTTCACCGTCATTCTCAGGTGAGCACTTAGTGTGCACTACATAGTCTACACTTTTCTTGGTTTCACTTGCTGACCGACAATCCATATATGCTGCTGTTATATGGCAGTGAATGTCATACTTTAATTTGCCAAAACACCTTAGGCTGCTTTAGAGCGGCTTCACTTTGTTAACAGAATGAGCTGTTTGTTCAGTTAAGATGGATTAACCAGTTCATCTGGTCTAGGAAAGATGATTCTTTTGTTTAAAGGTATGACAAGTGTTATAGACAGCATGTCCACACACATCTAAAATTCATTTTAAGTGGGTAAATTGTGCCTTTGTTTACTCCACAGGAACATTTCTGGCTCGCAGGAACAGGTGGAGCGTGCCATGACCTCACTTAGGGACAGGGGTTTTATTAACTACTACGGCATGCAGCGTTTTGGGACCACGGCCGTCCCCACTCAACAGGTTGGCAGGTGAGAAGAAAACGGCTGATCCTGGTGGTACGCGTGCATGCGAGTCGCCTATAACGGGAATAACGGTTTAATTTCTACTATAATTTACAGAGCAATATTACAGAACAACTGGAAGGAGGTGATGGATCTCATCTTGAAACCTCGGGCTGGAGGTCAGTTTACAGATAGTTGCTGTTAAGTTGTTTCACATTTACATTTATTCATTTTGCAGATGCTTTTATCCAAAGTGACTTTCAATGCATTCATTCTTTGATCATTGCGTGATTGCTCTGTGAAATCTTCCCACTTTTGTAAGTCGCTTTGGATAAATGCTTGAATGTAAACACGATGTCAATGTAAGTCAAATCCTAATCTGTTCACAACATCATACAGGCGTGCATGTGTGTGGTCTGATGCTTTGCACTTCTTTTCTAGCTGAAAAAAGCTATCTGGTGAAATGTAGAGAAGAGTGGGCACGTTCACAAGACCCAGAAGCAGCTTTGAAGAAACTTCCGGTTAAACGTTGTGTTGAGGGGCAGTTACTGAGGGGTCTGGTGAAGTACGGCATAAAAAACATCATCACAGCATTCGGACTGGTGAGGAGAGATACCGGACGCATGAACCCTAACATTGTTTAATAATCTTCACCTCTCGGTTTCCCTCTCTCATTCACACACTCTCTCTTTGTCTCTCTCTTTCTGTCCCAGATCCCTCGTAACAATCGGTTGATGTACATCCACAGTTATCAGAGTTATGTGTGGAACTTGATGGTCAGCAAACGTGTGGAAGCGTTTGGTCTGAAAGCTGTGGGTGGAGATTTGATACTCAAAGGAGGTAACATAAAAGGTTACTGTACTGATGACTGTGACAAATAGCACCGCGTGTGTGTGTTTGCTGTATATTGTATAGCTGTTTATGAGCTGTGTTTCCAGGCAGTGCTCACGTGCTGTCAGATGATGAAGCAGAGAAACGATCTATTCACGATGTCGTGATGCCACTTCCTGGGTTTGATGTCATTTACCCCACTCACAGCGGTCAGTGACATTCAAACATTTGTCTACTTTTGCATGAAACAGAACGAGTGGAAAATGAAAGTACGATGTGCGTTTGACAGTGGGCCAGTGCTACAAAGAGACGCTGGCGGCCGATAACCTGGACATCCACAACATGAGGCACAAAGTTCGCGATTATTCTCTTGCTGGTGCTTATCGACGAGTCGTCATACGGCCCAGTGATGTCAGCTGGTGAACGAAGCTTTATTTATCACTTCTTATCCAGCATTCTTTAGTGCTCACTCTGTTTATCTTTACTTCATTAGTTGTATTGATTTTTTAAATTTATTTTAACTCACCCACGTGTCTTTATATCTCTAAAGGGAGTTGATTGATTACGATGATCCACGCGTGAGTCTCGTTCACACAGATGTTGAGAAGTTAGAGAACAGACCGGCTCCAGTCTACCTCAAAGGTCTGCGATGGCCACACACCCACACGATTTGTTTTTTAGCTGTTATTGATTTTGTGTAAAATTATGTGTAACGTTCTTCTGTCATCGAGCAGGGTGCTGAATATGAACGCTGCTGCTCATATTTGTGGCTTAAGATTGTTTTGTGTTTACAGAAGGGAAATATCGAGCTCTGAAGATGGAGTTTTCACTGCCATCCTCTACCTATGCCACCATGGCCATCAGAGAAGTCCTGAAGATGGACACCAGCATCAAGAATCAGACGAAACTCAACACCACCTGGTTTAACTGACCAATCAGATGCCAGCTGCCTGGATCACATACATAAGGGCTTGAACATCATGTCGAGCTCATGTAGTATTGACTCTGTCTAACATACAGCTTTAGTTCTTCACAAGCTACTTGGGGTTTTTCTTGTTTTTAAAAACTTGTTTTTTTTATCAGTCAGATTGTTTGCAGCTTGTTTCTTGATTGGTTTTGGAGTCAGACTGTGGACTGAGGCAATGATTTATTACTGTAACCTGTTTGACTTCTGCTCAAAACATTTCACAGTGTAAATATTATATTCTTAATAAACAAGCCACACAGATTTTTTTAGTCTGGATGTGTGATTTACTTCTAAATCAAAGCAAACTCAAGCTTTTCTCAAGAAAACCTACATGACTTTACATTCTTAAGGGCAGTGGTCCATTTACATCATCTATTAAAGTCAACAGTGGTGTTACTCAAGCTCACTGCAGTGATTAGATCAAGTCATTGATTTTATTCATCATGTGGACAAACCACTCTTTTGCTTGTACCTCCATTTTCTCTTAAAAAATGAGATCTTGTTGTTTCAGTTCTTTGAGAGTGTTGTGTATACGGTAACTCTAAATAATGTTTGTTAGGCTTACTTTTTAAACTTTATAGAAATAATAAAAGCCAGACTTCACTCTTTGAACTCTATTTAATCTTAATTTCTTAAAGGGGAAGTTTCTTTCAAGACTTTTTTAAAATGTCAAATAAATATTTGGTGTCCCCAGAGCATGTATGTGAAGTTCTAGTTCAAAATACCATATAGATCATTTATTATAAAGTGATAAAATTGCCACTTTGTAGGTGTGAGCAAAAATGTGCCGTTTTTGAAATGAGGTGACCTCTTAATGTCAGTTACACGCACTAAATGGTAGTGCCGTGGTTGGATAGTGCAGATTAAGGGGCGGGATTATCCCCTTCTGACATCACAAGGTGAGACATTTGGAAGACCTATTTTTTCACATGCTTGCAGAAAATGGTTTATCAAAACTAAGTTACTGAGTTGATCTTTTTCACATTTTCTAGGTTAATAGAAGCACTGGGGACCAAATTATAGCACTTAAACATGGAAAATGTCAGATTTTCATGATATGTCCCCTTTAAGTTTTAACATATGTCTCTATATAGAGGGTATGCATTGACGTCACTTTTCCACGTGACCACGCCGGAACACGCCCTGTTGAGTGGCAAACGTTCAACAAAATAACTGGTTTTAACAGCGGGTGCTGCGAAATTGCCAGTAAAACTGACTATTATCAGCTTAATTTGAATTTAGTTGGACTTGATAGCAGATGTGGACAATACTTATTTACATTAGTTACATTTTCCAAGCATCTGTCGCCGATGTCTCCCTGTACTCAAATGCTGCCGCTCTGTCTTTTGCCACTCAGTGGGCGTAACCGCAGTCTCTCTCGCCGACGGTGACGTCATGTGCAAACCCTTGATTCAATTGGCAGCAATGCGCAGGATGTACATGTATGGACACGTTAGGCTCATGAATATGAATCATGAAGTTTTGTGGTAGGTTAGGACGCGAGCTAATTTATATTCATGAGCCACGCCCTTTCTGGGTTGGTCTGCTCGTGCTCGGTGTTGTGTTATAACTGCAGGATTGTCGTCTTTTCTCTGAATCTTTGTACGGAGTCCTTCAGAAAGCGCAGCGCGTTCACTCGTTTACTGAAGTTGCTGAGGATTTTTCAGACCGGAAGGACTTTTGTGCGAGTTATTTTTATTTTCTTCAAACATCAGGTGATCGTCACAGTGACATCAGCGCTTTTAGTTGTTGTGTTTGTGTTAAACATGTATTCTGCTTTTATATTTCCTCATATTTAAATTTCCAATACGTATTTAAATCAAACAAATAATAGGCAACTGTTTCTCTATGTAGGTTACATGAAATATGATACAGACAGATCAGATGGAATGTAATGTGCAGTGAATGAATGTTTATTTCTTCAAACATCAGATTTAGGATTCAGGATTCAGGATGGAGAACTGCTGTGGTCTCGTGTCTGACAAGAACATGCCCGGTAGAAATTCATAGATTTTCTGAAAATGCTTTCAATCTTGATCACACTGACAAACAAACAAACTCGTTTTTTATTTTTATTTTTTTATTAGAGAACATATGAACATTAATACAGAAAACAGGCATCAAAATAGAAACTTCCAAAGTTGAATAACAAAATAGTAATAAAAATAAAATAGAAGACATTCACAGGACGCCAAATACAGACTCATAGACATTAACAATACATGTACCTTTTACATTTTTAACAAGTTTAAGAGACTTCATTAAAAGAGTGATTTCTTTTAAGAAAACCAGGTGTAAAGGATGAGATTTTAACAATCTACATTTATGAATAAAGAATTTGCCATACAAAATGAAGAAATTTACCAAATTGTAAATGTTTTTATCATCATTCTCAAAGTAACAAATAATATATTTCATATTAAATGTTATGACTGTGTTAGTTTTAGTTGATAGGACAGAAAAACATTCATTCCAAAATGCCTGAACATTTTGGCAATCAAAAAATAAATGACATAAAGACTCCTCAGTATTATTACAAAATGAACATTCGTTCCCAATGTCCATAAATTTAGAAAGTAGTAAATTAGTTGGGTATATTTTGTGTAATATCTTCAAATGAATTTCTCTCACTTTATTTGAAATACAAAATTTATAGGGCAGCAACCATGCTTTACACCAAATTACATCTCTTAGAATGGAATTCCAATAAAATTTTCCTCTTGGAATAACTCTCTTCCTTTCATGAAAAACTTGTCTAATATCTTTATTAGTGCATTTTTTTTCAAAAATATTTTTACCATTTATAAGAAAGTTACAATCTTTATTATCAATCTTATAATAAGTCATATGGCTGCTCATTTAATTAATAAGCCCAGAAGGGATAGCTTTGACTACTGCTGAAAATTCTTTAGGTTTTACAGGAAAACTAAATTTCAACAAAAAAGAATCATAAGAATATATTTTAAACGATGAATCAAATAAATCACTTAAATAGATTAAACCATAATTTAACCATTTCTCCAAGAATATACTTTTACCTTTAATTGTGATTAATTCGTTATTCCAAATTTTCATTTTGTGAGGAGAAAAATTGTGTACAAAGCACAATTTCCAGGCTAAGAGTGCTTGCTCATGAAATTTTGATAATTTTAGGGGTAATTTTGAAGGCAAAAAATTACAAGTCAAAAGAAAGTCAAGACCACCCACAATCTTAAAAACATTATGGGGAACAAACTCGTTTCTTTTAAATGAAAAGAAACTCGATGTTTGTAAGCGTAACTTTACGTCAGATCAATGTCGTGCTGAATCTGATTGAACACTTTTTGTTTTGTTAACACAATCACTCAAAGCAGTGTTGTTAAGTGTCTGACAACTGGAATGTAGAGAGGTCGCAATGTTTTTGTCTTTGGTCTGATGAAATACTCAGAGGGTGGAGACCAGAGATTTATCTTTGGCTTTCGTCAGTACAGACTGAGAAAGAGAGAGAGAGAGAGAGAGAGAGAGAGAGAGAGAGAGAGAGAGAGAGCAATGATTTATTAATTTTTTTAAACTTCATTGTTTACAGATAGTTTATCAATAATGAGATACTGTGTGTGTGCGTGCGTGTGTCCGTCCGTGTGGTGTTTCTCTCAGTTCCTCTGAAGAGCATCTCGGTGGAGTTGAAGGTTCAGGATCACGTTGGTACCATCACGTCCAGTCTGCAGTATGTGAATGAAGAAGAGCGTTCCCTCGAAGCCGTGTTTGTGTTCCCGCTGCCCGCTGATGCCGCTGTCTGTCACTTTAGTGCCAAGATTGGTGATCAGGAGATTGTTGCTGAGGTCCAAGACAAGCAGAAGGCGAGTCCAAAAACTGACAAACACATTACAGCTATATGAGACACAAACACACGCTGCTGGTCTTTAATAAACTGGGCTTCTTTGAACTCATGATTTCTTCTAAATGTCACTTCAGATTACACTAGAAAATATTTCTGTTTTAAGACAAAAAGTTGTAAACAAAATAATTCCTCTTGAAAAATAATCTTTTTTTTTTACAGCCACCCATTATTCTTAGTTTTTTGCCAATGGGAATGATGGTGTCTTATTTGTCTGGCAATAAAGAATAGTGCAAAGGCCTGGTGTAATATAATAATGGTGAGAAGGTAACAGTAGATTTGTTGGATCATGTGATCTTTTGTCATTTTGCAGGCGAGGGATCAATACGATGATGCCGTGAGTTCGGGTCAGCAGGCGTTTCTGTTGGAGGAGAGCGATGAAAGTTCTGATGTGTTCAAACTGACGGTGGGATGTTTGTCACCGGGTCAGACCGCCACCATCACTATTGTGTACGTCACAGAGCTCGTGATTCAGGCCGACCACTCCCTGCGCTTCTGTTTACCAGCTGTACTCAACCCACGATACAAACCAGCAGGTGCAACATTTTAGACAGATTTACTGCTAAACTAACAATGCACAGTATGTACATGTATGAACAGGTTTGTCTCATGAATATTAATCATGAAGTGTTGTGGTAGGGACGCGAGGTAATTTACATTCATGAGCCACGCCCTTCCTAGGTTGGTCTGCTCGTGCTCGGTGTTGTGTTATAACTGCAGTATTGTTTTGATCTTGTCTTCTTTTCTCTGAACATTTCAGACAGATTTTCTGCTGAACTAACTTGTAGCACAGACAACATTTTAAGATGATATCAACTAGTATTTATTTACTATATTTTCTTCAAATGTTGCAATTCATTTTTGTAGGCAAACAAGCATTTATATTTGGAAGCGCAGATACTTTGATTTGCATTCTTTGTTAGACCGAGACTGCAGCATCTGGTGAATGAATTTCTAGTCACATCTGAAGAATTAGAAACTGACACATAGGACTGAGAATACAGACACTGACCAGTCTGAGCAATTAGCAGTTAGGGTTAGGGATAGTAATCACTCTCTCACATTTCAGATTAGGGTTAGACCAATCTACCTTTGTGTAACTGACTTAAAGTTGTGACCAGACTTGACAGGAAAAAAATTAAGAAGAAAGTTGTACTGCAAAGACTAGTCAGTGCAGATTATGCAACAGGCTACAGAACTCAATTTAGTGTTGTTGTATAGTTACAGGTCTGCCAGTTCAATTCAAGCATATTTTATTGGCTAGACAAAGTTACAGTGCGTTGCCAAGACATTAGTAAAAAAAAGAGTGTGTTGTATAGTGATATATAGTTTATAAGAGGGAATCAAACCAACCTAACCTAACCCAAAGTAAACAAACACTAGAATGAATGAACAGACAAGTTACTGTCTGTCTGTCTGTCTGTCTGTCTGTCAGATTTAGTAGCTGGTGGAGCTTCTCAGGTGACGCCAGTTTGTGGAGGGATTCCATACACACTGTCCCTTAATGTTGATGTGATGTCATCAAACCCCATCTCCAAAGTTGAGTCCAGCTGCACTCTGGATCCTCTGGTGTTCCTCAACTCTGATCACACGCAAGCAAAGGTACTGACAGAAAGAGTGTGTGTGCGTCTGCGCGCGTGTGTGCGTCTGCGCGCGTGTGTGCGTCTGCGCGCGTGCGTGCGTGCGTCTGTGCTTGTGTGTGTTTAGAGAGATTACTTTACTGTAAGTCTGTGATCATCAATCAATTCTTGGTGTTTGATGTCTGTTTGTGTGTGCAGGTGAATCTGAGTCCTGGTCACATGTTTGATAAGGATGTTGAGCTGTTTTTATACTATAAAAATACCCATCAGCCCACTGCTGTAGTGGAGGCCGGTGTAACCACAGCCCAATCAGGTACCACATAAAGTTTTAAGATTGACATCTGATTGTTCATGAATTATATTATGCTTTATTTTTATTAAAAGGTGTCAGTGATTTAAGTTTTCACTTTTTTAACTCATTCCCCTCAAGCTTTTTTTAAAGCTGCCAGCCAGCATTTTTTGTGATTTTCACAAAAGTTTCACAAAATGCCTTCCAGGAAAATTTATTCTAAAAAATATAAACATACAAATATAACAAATGAAAGGACAGGCCCTCTGCTTTCAAACAAACAAACAAAACAGGAAAAAAAATTAAAAATGTTTTCCTATCTATATTTTTTCTCTGCTTATAAACTCTTCTTAAAAATAAAGATGAAATAATTGCATTTTTGTGAAGGAATTTCATTACAGATCAGATTCAGAACGATTATCAAAACGTATACATAGTTTAAAATTAGTAAATAACTTTTTGCTTGAGTTTTTTGTTTAAATTGGGTAACCATAAAAACTCATCAGGAACACGTTTTTTCATGCAAATGTTTTCTCTTAATTGACGAGATAACTCGTCAATGGTGGTTAAAGAGTTAACTGAGTAGTCACCGATACACCAAAAGCCGGTTATTAAGAGCTTGTGGTCAAGCGTATTGAAGGCTGAGCTAAGATCCAAAAGAATTAAAAGAGCTAAGATCTAAAAGAGTAAAGACGCCTGATTTAAGCTTGATTTGTCCACTGCATCTATTTTAGGTTTTGTGTTCATACAACCTAATCTGTTTTGAAGGCAACTGGTGTACATGCAATTTTCTAGTAAAAACAACTAATTTGGGTTTAAAGTGTACAAATTAATTTAGTTTCTCTCTGTATTTTAGGTTCTCTAATGAAGGATCCAGTGGTCATGATCAGTTTGTATCCAGAGTTTCCTGCAGAAGTGATGTCATCTCTGTCCTCTCGAGGCGAGTTTGTTTTTGTGGTTGACCGATCAGGCAGTATGGACTGCATGATGCATAACGGGAACGGAGCACAGATGCGCATAGAGAGTGCAAAAGGAAGATCAAGGATTTCAAATAAAGTGCATTTATGTGTAAGTGTATTCTCTGTTAGGACACGTTTACATTTCTATACAAATCTCCTTGTAGGACACTTTACTCTTACTGTTGAAGAGTCTGCCCATGGGATGCTACTTCAATATCTACGGATTTGGCTCTAATTTCGAGTCCTTCTTCCCGTTAGTAACTAAATGTAAAATATTTTTCAGAAGTGATTTAGTCTTGTACTGTGTGACACTCTGGTGTGTGTGTGTGTGATTGTGTGCGTTTGCAGTCAGAGTGTTGTGTACACTGAGGACACCATGGAAGAGGCTCTGAAGAGAGTAAAGGACATAAAAGCAGACATGGGCGGCACAGAAATTTTACAGCCTTTAAAACACATCTACAGTCAGCCATGTTACCCTGATCACCCTAGACAGGTACAGCACATCCAAAAACATATCTACACTTTGACCTCTTACCTGCACAGATGCTTTCAGGAGCGAGTGATTTTCAGAACGTGTCAGGGTTTATAAGGCCCGTTAATCAGACGTTTCTTTGCAGTTATTTATGTTCACTGATGGAGAGGTGTGGAACACTAAGGAGGTGTTGGATCTGGTGAAAAGTCATGCTTTTTCTCACAGGTGGGTGCACATACTGTATGGGTCACAATATTTCAATTTGAGCACTGAAGCTCTGAGTGGTGCAAGCGGATCTTAATGTTATCTTAATATGCCAGCTAGTAAGTTCACATGCCTAACTGCAAACTTTTTGCAAACAAGTGTGTGTGAGACTTTCCATCGTTCTCATGTCATGTATCACGCAGGTCTGTTTGCACAGCTACAACATGTTTTACATTGTACTCAGTGGCTTCTCTGTGCATCTTTAAATAACAGCAAAGCTTTTTGAAGTTTCTCTACAGCAGCATAATCAGATCTATTCTGCATTAACCAAGTACATAAACATCCAAAATCGTCTTGAGAGTTATCATATATGTGTGTGTGTGTGTACTGTTGCGCCTTCAGGTGTTTTTCATTTGGGATCGGTGAGGGTGCGAGTACAGCCCTCATCACAGGAATGGCCAGGGAAGGTTCTGGTCACGCCCAGTTCATCTCAGGTGTTGACCGCATGCAGCCTAAAGTAAGACTACACACAGATTTTACAATAAAAACACATTAAAGAGGTCATGACATGTTTATTTTATTATGTTTAATGAGGTGTTCTTGTATTATTAATGACATTTTGTTTGCCCAAAAACATACTAAATTAAATGAGCTGTATTGAAATATTTACTCTACTAAAAAAAAAAATGCTACAATAGATTTATAGATATTTAGGAAACATGCATTGAAAACAATTCTCTTTTTGAAATCTTACTTGTTAGTTGGGAATATCTGTTTTTGTTTTGATCTGCGTGATCCTGCTAGCCAATAGTGTATTTCAACAGTTGGGTTGCCAATCATCACGGTTACTTAAATGAGACCCTAAATGCCACCTCTGAAATCCACGTGAGCAGGTTTGTAATTTGCGGACGACAAAAAAAAATGCTCAAATGTAAAAATTCCTTGTCAGTTGCGCTCATGCATGTGTTTACCAACCTGAGAGGGGGCGGAGAATAAACCATCACCAATATTTTGAATTTACTTGTAACCAAGTTCAACCACTAGAGGTCAGCCCTTACGTGCTGCTACTTTAAATAATTTATGACCCGTTTCCCCTTTGAAACAGTCTCAATGTACAGATCTATGCATGAGTTTTATACATTAGAGGCACTATACATGACTATTCAGTGTACAATATTCACAGGACAATATTCACAACTCAAGATACGGTATGAGCAGCACTACCCTATGAGCAACACAACACAATGGAACAGAGAACAAATGCTTGCAAAATATTTTTAATAAATGTAAACATTATTGACATTTTCATAAAAAAGGGAAAGCAAGTAGATAGATTCAGAACATGAAGTTCAATTTTTGAGAGTTTAAATGTCTCTTTTTGTTGTTGTTGTTTTCTCTGTCAGGTAATGCAATCTCTCAGATTTGCTCTTCAGCCTGCGGTTGAAAATATCTCTGTGAAATGGGACGTCCCCGAGGGTGTTACTGTTGACATGCTGTCCCCGCCCATCAATGTTCTCTTCCAGGGTCAAAGGGCACTCATTTATGCTCAGCTTAAAGGAGAGGTGAAAGCACTTGTCATGTATTTATTAAAAGGGAAGAGAATTGAAAAGCATTTAATACAGGGACTGCAGCCCACAGCTGGACTGTTAAAGGTTTTTTTTATCATAGTTAAGCTTCTGAAATAGCAGACTTTTTGTGTATTGTACAATTTCAGATAGAGGGCGACTGCATCTCTGTACCTTCTGTTAGTTATTGGTTTATTTAAAGTCATCAGTTACCTCATGAGAGTTACATTTAGTCGTTTAGCAGACGCTTTTATCTAAAGCAACTTACAAATGAGTTAAACAATAGAAGTAATTAAAACAACACAATAGCAGCAGTACATAAGTGCACTAAAACTAGTCTCATCATGCCCAACACTGTATACAAAGCTAAGTTATTTTTAAGGACAGATGAGAAAAAGATAGAAAGAGAAATTAAAGAAATCAGTGAGACAGGCGTTGGTAGTAGAGATTCTTAAAGACAGGTAAAGAATCAGCAGATCTTGTCACAGCAGGCAGATCATTGCACAGATGTGGGACAGATCCAGAGAAGGTACGTGATTTTTTTCTGGGATGGCACCACAAGATGTCTCTCATTGGCAGAGTGCAGGGATCTAGAATTGATAGCACATTGTGTTTCTCAGCAGCATATTGGTTTGTTGTGTCTTCATTAAGATCATTTGGAAAGTGAAATAATCTGGCTCTTAGAAGCAGAACGGTCCTGAAGAGTCTGACATTAAATTTACTGATCCTGAAGTTTTCTTTGTGTTGTAGAGTTCAGGAGGCTCTGCTGGAACTGTGATGGTGAAATACAGTCTGAAAGATCAAGCAGTCACTAACAATCTCACATTCAATCTTAAACCAGCTGAAGACACAGGGTAACATCCACACACCTCTCTGTTTTATGTTTATATACAGTATGGGTTGTATCTTTAGGGTTTATGACCATCAGACAACAGATTATATCCTTTCTGGCTTTAATTATTTGATTTTGTGTTATGACAATAAGTGAATTTGGTGATTTCTTTGATTAACTGGAAAGTGGAAGTTTCAATCAATACAACTGAAACATAAATAGTAATAATGTAATGTATAGAAGAGGGTGCTAAGTTAAGGCAATGTCAGCTGACTCCCAGGGGTTGAAAAAACTCCTAGAAGAATAAACCTCCCGGCGTTTATAGTCCCGAGGAAAAAACACTTGAGAGAGAGAGAGCTAGACATAGCTGATTCTATACAGGACGTACTATATAATGGGTATGATATTATACAATTTTAGGGGAACTAAAACATAAAAATATACAGTACTGTGCAAATGTATAAAAATATAAGCTGAAGTGTCAAGTTTTTAGGGTAAAGTCCCCTTTCACTTGAGCACTAGCAGGCAGCTTCAGGATCTCCTAAATCTAAATTAAATTAAATCCTGACTTCTAACCCTAATCTAATGACTTCAGGACTTTAGTCTCCTCAAAAAAAGCTGAAGATGTGTTTCTGTACATTACACATTACAAGCACTCCATCATAGTTGCATGGAGTTTTGCAAGCCTGTTTATTATTACTACGAAGACTTTAAATACCGTTGTTCTTGTTAGACTTGGACTCGGAACCCCCCCCCCCCAAAAAAAAAATACATGAGAAAAAGTACTATGGTTACTGCTATTACCTGTTACAAAAGATTTGTGAAAAAGAAATACTGAAGAAATACTCTTAAAGCGACGGTTCACCCAACAGGAATGTCTACCTAACTCGTATGAACACAAAATGAGATGTTTATGAATTTATTAGGACTGTCAAATGAAAGTACATTTAAAATCTAATAAATTACATGATGTGCTGATTAATTAATCTAATGAATTGCATTTAAAAAAAAAACATGAATTAAGTAATCAAATATAAAATAATACTACATATGCTGTAAATAAAAGATGTGATTTGATGTTATTAACATGTTTTTTTTATGTTATTTTAAAGACCCACACTTTTTAGGACCAATGATATTGGACCCATCACTTTTTCTCTAATTTAGCGCATATGTCTCTTCACTTGTTAACACGCACAAAGTTCTTAAATGGCTTATGAGCACTGCATTGAGATCTGTTTCGCCTCTCGTGCTTAAATATTTACATTGTCATTACCTGAAAGCATGTGAAATTATCAACTTTTGTGACTATGTAGCACTGACTTGATTGTGTGCGTTAAATACATTATACATTTTTTGGCATTATTTTTCGCCATAACTAATTAGCTAATTAATTTATGAATTCAGTTGGTGAAAGCACCTCAGGACACTCGGGTCTGGTGATCAAGACAATCTGATATGAAAGTACTTTTACATTGCTACCATCTCACCGTGTGACCTCACTTGCGCTACAGGTTGTCCATCCACCGGCTGGCTGCTCGGACTGTGATCCGCTGTCTGGAGCAGGAGGAGAGAGCAGGAGGTGCAGATGTGGAGGAGATTAAGAAAAGAATCGTGG
Source organism: Misgurnus anguillicaudatus (assembly GCF_027580225.2). Classification (NCBI taxonomy): domain Eukaryota; kingdom Metazoa; phylum Chordata; class Actinopteri; order Cypriniformes; family Cobitidae; genus Misgurnus; species Misgurnus anguillicaudatus. The sequence continues at coordinate 33,173,455 of NC_073342.2, forward strand.
ATCTCAGTGTTCAGGCTGGAGTCAGCAGTGTTCATACAGCTTTCATTGGAGTTAATAAAGACAGCAGAGAGACTGTGACAGGACCACTGCTGCAGAGGACTATACCAACACAACGTTAGTGTGTCTCTTTCTGTTTGGTTGTGTCTGTCTGTGTACGCGTGTGTTTCTGTATGCGTTAGTTTCTTTCTGTGCGTGTCTGTAGTGATCTCAAATGCATGTTATAAATGACTCAAACTGTGATTTATTTTTAGATTGATAAGGACTTGATCAATAGCCGTAGTATGTGAAATAGTTAATAGTCATAATATTGCCCTGGCGGTTCAGAATTTATATCAGACAGGTATTATAGTGTGTACTGCGCAATATCGTTACACCCCTACTATCGACCAGTTGCCTTAATCTCTATCGTCACTAAATGTTTTGAGAGACTCATCAATATCAAGCAAACAGATTGACAAAGGATGCAGTCATCACAGCATCAGAGGAACACCCATGTAAGAAGGCTATTTGTGGATTTTAGGTGAGCTTTTAATACAGTTGTTCCCCATATACTGGTTTTAAAGTTAAGCAACCTGGGCACATGAATATTAGATTTTCTCACTCAATAACAAAACCCAATGAAATTGAATGATCTACTCTCATTCTGAACACAAGCGCACCACAAGGTTCTTAGCCGCTCCTCTACTCCTTCACCACCAGTGATTGCTCTTCCATTCATCCCACAAACACAGACAACATCGAGACTACAGGTTCACCATTTCACAGAATGGTGTGCTCTGCTCTTACAACAATTTGGACATAAACATCAAAAAAACAAAAAGGACATTTTTTTTGGACTTTAGGAAATCAAAACGCACCGAGCACTCTGCCCTCTGCATACTTGGAGACGAGGGTAGAAAGCTTAAAATTTTTTGGACTGCACATCTCCGCTGACCTCACATGGTCTACACACGTCTCCCAACAGGTGGGAAAAGCACAACAGAGACTTTACTTCTTCAGGAAGTTAAAACACGCTGCTGACCAACTTCTATTGTTCGCCGTAGAGAGCCTGCTAACCTACTCTAGCTGCACAGGAGGAATGACCTGCAGCATCAAGATTATATTCTTGAAACAATCTGTGTTTCGCAAAAATATCTGTTTTCATCTTAAAAGTGAAGTATGTTGTATTATAATCTACGTGACCCTGCCGTTGCCTTTTCTGATGATGTTTTTGGACGTTCCAAATTAGCGATTATAGTCAGTGAAGTCCAATATAACTGATATCCCATGCTGAGGGAGTAGGGAGGAGTGAACACTTCTTAGGGACAATGTCAATTGTAACGCACCTTGTGTTTGTGTAGGTGTGTGTGTGTGTGTGTGTGTGTGTGCGCGTCTGTTCAGTTGTTTCTTCTTCCTTTATTTCTTTAAGCCATTCCAGCATCTACGGTTATGTTCATGGTGAGAACCAGTTAATCCTTACATAAGTTTTATTCACAGGTTACACAGTTTGGGGAGGGACAATTTGGTATCTCCAATTTGCCTAACTTGCATGTTTTTGGCCTGTGGGAGGAAACCGGAGTACCCCACACTAACACAGGGAGAAAAGGAAAACTGCACATAGAAAGACCACCTGCCCTAGCCGGGGCTCAAACCGTGAACCTTCTTGCTGTGAGGCAACAGCGTCTGTTCAGTTTGATTTAAACTTATTTATATGACATTTTCACAATTGTTTATTGTTACAAATCAGTTTTACATAAAATAGAAACAAATAAAACACAGAACAATCAAGAAAAAATAAAATCATGGCAATTTTTAATACAGTTTAAAACACTGTAAGGGGGGATTCACATTTCGCGCCTTTTGTGTGTGCAAATATGTTATTTTGAATGTAGACACGTGGCAAGCGTGCTCAAATAAAGTGTGACGCGTTCTTTTAGCGAGCTGAAAATACTTCAACTTTCCAGAATGCCATGTCGAAAGCGAGTTGGAAAGTAAGAGAAAGCGATGTTTTTGAGCCCCAAAGAAAGATTTGTTAGCTCAACCTAATAAAGCAAGCTACCCGGTTACCCCAAAAGTGCCAAATAACACAATCACAAAGCAACTAGGCAACAGGACAAGGAATAAATGAAGAATTCAGATGCAAAACTTCTGTCAAAAATGAGATGATTGTAACCAAATGTTCTCGACACGTATACAACTGCATTCGTCATTAAATGACATAATAATAATAACCACCTGAATGAAGCTGAGACAGCAGACTACAGACCCCTTCAAGGTTTGTAAACGTTGAATGACTATCGGGTGCGCGCGCAGCATGGGGTCAAACTGTTCATACCATCCAGGCTTTATATTTAGTATAACAGGGCTGAAAAATGATGACTTGCCTCAACTGAAGTGAGCACTACAAACACAAGCCTCTTTGATATTTGTATTGTTCCAGTCTGCACGTTAATTGCTTGCAGCCGCAGATGTTGTATTTTTTTGTTTTTGAGATTCTGCATGAATAGCGAAAACTTAACGGAAGACCTGGTGTGATTTTCACAGCCCACGACGTAAGTAGGCATTTTTAACGATACCGAGTAATACACAACTCAATCTGCTGTAATGACTTTAATGACCCCGACATGCGCAGTGGGAATCGCCTGTGACGTGAACCGTGAAGGGGTCTATAGAGAAAAGAGACAGACAGACAGACAGACAGACAGACAGACAGACAGACAGAAGAATAACACTGAACACTGTGCCATGTAACAATTACTTGTGTTTAAAGAACACGTTTCCCTGCTTCTGGTCATCCTATTACGTAATGAAACCCTACAATCTCTTAACTGATTTTAATTATAGAACCACAGAACTAATAATATGCAGCGTGTGTGTGTGGGGGGGGTCTCTGTATTTTGTGTATTTTTCTGTGTGAATTTTATAAATTCCCCTTATAAATTGAAAAAATGAAATGCTTTTTTCTAGCTATGTTTGCCATGTGTGCGATGTCTGGCCCTATGATGGGATGTGCGATGTCTGCCCCTATGCCTATGATGAGATGTGGGGTGTCACAGTCAGCCTCTATACCTATGCCACAACGTCTGATGACTGTCCCTATGCGATGTGGTAAAATATAACACACATATAAAAGCATCTGGTCACATTAAAAATGTGTTACATTTACAGTATTTGTTTCCTTCTATTAATTTTTTTAGACGACGCTGTCCCCCAATTGGCACATTTTGGAGCAATGCGTAAGAAACATAATTTAAATTTTATATATATCTTATTCTGGGTCTTTGTGTTATCTGAATGCTATAATCCATGTTTTTTAGCATGTGCCCTGGCATCTAATGATGAAGAGTGTGAATCTGATGAAGCATTAAATGAGGGTAAATGACAAAACCATTGTTCAGTTTTCCTCTGATTTGATGGGGTTGGATTTATATGAGATGTACTTGTAAGAAAGTGTTGTATCCTAGTTTATCTTTTTATTTGTGTGTGTTTTCAGCAGAACCTGAACCCCAGAAGGACTCTTTAATGCAGTTGGTCTCTCTTCAGAAAGCCTCAGGATGCTGGGAGCTCAACACCACATTGGCTCATGTGATCGGGAGCACAGAGGACGAAGTGACCAAACAGAAACCAGCACAGGTAGAAATATGATTACATGCTATATACAAAGTGTTTATGAGGCATTTGATATGATAGAGCAATGATGGTTCACAGTAGCGGTCAATAGTAAATGATGTTTCAGGTGGATCAGAAGGTGTGGGCCACTGTACTCGCTCTGATCTGGTTACACGCCTATAAAAAAGATGATGAGGTTGAGTGGCAGTTTGTGGCCATGAAGGCAGCGTCATGGATCCGCTCTCAGAAAGGTGAGGATCATTCATTTTTTATCTATATATTTTACTAGTCAAGTCAATTTTATTTATACACTGTGTTCCAAATTATTATGCACATGCCATTTATTCATTGTTCATTTTTCAAATACAGTCAGTAAGTAAAAAAGTTAAAAGATACTTTAATACTTTGAAAAATATGCTGTTCCAAATTGTTAACTCTTTCGCCACCAGCATTTTTTAAAACAGTTGCCAGCCAGCGCCAGCATTTTTCATGATTTTCACAAAAGTTTAATGCTTTCCAGAAAATGTTTTTCTTTAAATATATAAACATATCAAATCAAAGACTCTTTTTATCACATCTCGAATGTGTAGGTTTCTTTAAAAACACCAAATTTTGAGCAAAAAGCTGAGATAAAAAAAGCTGCTTTGAAACAATTGACTTTTGTGAAAAGCACTATATAAATAAAATTGAATTGAATTGAAAAATTCCATTTTTATGAAGGACTTTTGATTGAGATCAGATTCAGAACGATGATCAAAACGTACACGGACATACAGCTATTTATGGGTTTTATAAATTGCCTATATCCACCTGGTGGATAATAGCGGATTTCTGGAAATACTCGTCATCGGCAGGGAAAGAGTTAAGCAAGTTGTAGTTCTCATACAATATGCAGGGCCATTATGGGCACATGCCCAGGGGCCCACGTGCAGTTGGGGCCCAAGCGACGGGAGAAAATAATTAAGCACAAATAACCCAATGCTAAAATGGAGCAGACTGTGGGTGGCGAAAGTCGTCATAGTTTAAGTTTAAGTGAGAAAAGCAGCAGCGCACAGTTGATTTATCAGTCCATTTACTTTTCATGATCTATCCTGAATTTGTGAATGTCCTGTAAATGATGCAAATCAGTGCTGCCCTGACAACCTGGTAAAGTAATCATTTGTATAAGAAATTATTTGTACTGCGTATGTGTCAAACGCAGCCATCAGCGCTTGTCCGTGGTTGTGGAGCTTTGGAAGCTGCATGTATACGTGCACGCGTGACAGATGCAGAAAGTTTGTCGTATTCCGATGCCCTCCCTCTTTTGCGTCTGTGTGCAACAGTTTCTCACACATCGCTGGCATACAGGTCGTATTCCAGCTGGGTTTTCTTGACTTGTGGGGAAGTGAGTGGAGAATAAATGACTAAACTACCAATACCTATGCGTCGGGTGGTTCTTCACCTCTACGTCGTGCATTAAAATCCTTTAATGCATGGCCAGCCATGGATTATCCCTTACTTATAAATTTGGTTAAAGTGCATTCTGCATAAAGAGTTAAAACACCATATTTTGCTTAGTTTTCAAAGTATTAAAGTATCTTTTGACATGTATTCATTTCATTTAAATAGAATAACATCCACACTGTCACATAAGTGTTGAGAGTAAAATCAAATGTCTTAACTTACTGACTGTATGGAAAAATAAACAAAAATGGCATGTGCATAATAATTTGGAACACATTGTATAGTGCTTTTCACAATTGTTTAATAGTTTCAAAGCAGCTTTACATGAATAAAAGCATAAGAAAACACAGAAACTTCAGTTGAAAACAAACGTCTGACTGTTCTCTTCTTATTATATTGAGTTTTTGTAGCAAAAGTCTGTGCTATGATTGACCCATTAGTCTTTATATGCCCATAATTGCTTTAAATAGTTTGATTGGCAGTTCCTTAAAAAAGCAGATCGCAAGAGACGATCAGATGAAGCAAAACTACGCACTTTTAAAATAAAGGAGTTGGACTTAAAGTAGACTGAATGCGGTTTGAAATCTTCTTTCGCTGGATTATTAATATTAATGATGATGATTACAGTATGAAGCACAATAATCTACCATAATGATTTTTTTGTGATCTTGCCTTAATGAGTTTTTGTTTTATATCTGAACTGAGGTGGCTTGCAGCAGGCATATCAAATTTTACAAATACAACTCTGCACAGCATAAAATGACTTTTAGTATTTTTGTCTTGTTTTCAGTACAAATAATCTTAAATTAAGATGTATGAGCAAGAAAATAAGTCTAGTTTTTAGACAAAAAAATATGAAATAAGTTCCCTTTTTATCTTAACCTGATAGGAAACACTGTGCCATACACGCCCCCCCCCCCCCAAATTACGATATAAAAACTGTAAACAGGTCACCCCTGAGTGTCAAAGTATATGGGAGCTCTACCACTTTTAATTTGTGTATGTCGTTTAGACAAAAAGCATGTAATTTCAGCTGTTTCATAAGAGCTTAAACACCTTAATTCAAGATTTTTCTAACCCTATTGGCAGATTTGCTTGTTTTAGGCACAAATTCACTTTAGTTTTTTTTTTGTCTAAAAACTAGACCTGTATTTTCTTGCTCATGAAGAAAATGCATCTTAATTTAAGATTTTTTTTAGATAACAAGACAAAAATATTAACTCATTCCCCGCCAGCCTTTTTTGAAAAGCTAACCAGCATTTTTGTTGATTTATAAATTGGGTAAAAATTTAGTGGATACTCACGATATTCAAGATTACCGAAACTCATCAGGAACACTTTTTTCATGCAAATGTTTTCTCTTAATTGACGAGATAAGTCTTTCCCCGCCGTTGACGAGTTAAGTGTGATGCTGCTTTGCCTAACCCTAACCCTGACTTTTTGATTTTAGCTTGTACACGTAGGCTTCCCCCTAGAGTAAGTCCATACATAAACCTTTTCATCTCTGTTTGTCCTGTAACACTGTCTAACCCACCCACCGCTAGCCTAATGTTGTGATTTGTATTGTCACGTCGTGTAGTTAGCAGGGTTGTGAGACACAGGCATCTTTTGATCGTGTGCATACTAGGATCTATATTCTCAGAAGGCGAGTAATTTGCTTGCAGCACCCAAGAAGCTCCGTGGTAAGGAGCAGTAAGTTTGGTCAGAGTTGCACTAATCACTTCGCCCAAGTAGCAGTGCTTCGTCTTCTGAGAGTATGGTTCCCGTTATGTGTGCGGTTGAAGGATGTCTGTGTCTCATATGCCCTTGTTATTTGTACACACTGTGACTATACAAATCACAACATATAAATAGGAAAATGTTGGCCTTATTGGGAGCAGTATGCTAGCTGGAGCCATTTACTTCCAGTCTTTATGCTAAGCTAAGCTAGCAGTGGGTGCATCAGACCATGTTGCGGCATGCACGAAGATGTAAAGGGTATCTATGGACTAGGGCTGGGCGATTAATCGGAAAATAACCGAAACCGAAATTCAGAACCTCTAACCGACATTATTTTATCATGTCGGTTATTTCGGTTTTTAATCCTGTTAATACTTTCCCTTTAAAAACAAACTGCTGCGTGTGATGTTGCGTAACTCCGCCCTGTCAGTGGCACAGTGAAACATGGAGGAGAACTCAAACACTGTTTAACTGAGGATTAACAGGATCATCTAGTGCCCAAAAGAAGCACAGTACTTTTTTTAAGAAGTACTCGCGAATGTTCAGGCACCTGTGACAAAAATACGGAATGCGCGATCGGGTTTTTACCGCACACGCGCTCAGTTTAATCTACCGATGGGTCTCTAACAGCCCGGGTAATGTCATCACATCTCACTCACTCAAAACCGCGAAAAGACGCGCCCGCGTGAGTTTAATTAGACACTTCAGAGATGACGAAGAGAAAGAACGGGAGAACTTCTAGTCTACATTAACACCAAAAGCATTACAGATGAGAATAAAAGGCTTAGACATCAGTGCCCAGTTAAGAAAAAATGGATTGAATACAAGAAACGTGTAAAGGATACAGTCCAAGTATGTATTTTGCCCTACTCATCTCATTACAATATGCTATCTGGATACAACTTATTATGTATGTATCTTATGTCTATAATTAGTCATGGGGGTTGTATGATTCTTTGGTTCATAACTTCCCATTCTGAAAGTTTCATCAATTGTACATAATGACATGCAACATCTGCATAGAGTTAAGTCTATTTAATATTTTTCAGTAATGCAGTTATTTTGGGAAAAATGTGAATAATTGCATTGCAGGCTAATTTAAAGTGTGCCCTAAACTTTCCAACCTTGTCAGTGAACTATGAGGCAAAATCATAATCGTTTATTAATCGTAACCGATGTCAAATGTTAGATTAACCGAGGTTTTGATTTTAGGTCAAATCGCCCAGCCCTACTATGGACTTATCTAACTCTGGGAGGTACGGTGAATAAGATAAAATCCCCAAAAGTTGTTGTGTTCCTTAAAACATAACAACGTAGTTTTTGTGTATGCATTTCTTGACATACCAGAAGATGTGAATTTTCATTGCGTTTTGCTTGTTAGTCCTCTACTGATAAGTGACAGAAGCTATGGTTTAAGAGAAGGAGTGGAATATGTTACTTATGCTGCCTCACAATAAACAAACAGTTGTCAATTCATTATGTTATACTTTGTGTATTTACTTGAATAAATAATGCTACATGTTAAATATATAAAGCTGTAAATAGACACCGTGATCAGTAATGTGTGACGGGTATTGGGCATTACCTCTTACAGCGATCGACTCCTTGATTCATCAGAAATGATGTGTGTGTGTGTGTGTGTGTGTGTGTTTCAGTTGGAGATCTGTCTCAGTGTGTGAGGGCTGGGAATGTCCTGCTGAAATGTCATGTGACGGAAGACACATTGGGAATCTGATTACTCTAAATCCTAAATGTTTTTTGTGCTTTACGTTAGATGACCAAATTACTATCACTGTTTATCAAGAACATTTATTATCTTTTGATAGATTATAGAAAATTATTTAAAATGAAACTTTATTGTATCAGTGCTGATTAAAGTTTTTATCCAGAGAATGTCTTTTGTGATTTATAATTTAATTTAACCTTTGTTTGTTTGATGCAGTGGTGGGTTTTTTTTGGGGGGGGGGGGGTAAGGCAGTGAGGGGCCATTTCTGCTTTTTTGGGGCACACTGCTTAGGCTGGATTTATACTGCAAATCTTGATGTCCAATTCCAATTTGTAGCATGTATATGATTTTTTACGACCCACTTAAATCAAGTTTTAAAAGCAACTTGTTTCTGATCTGCATTTACCGCTAATTGTTTTGTCAAGTATTTAATTGCAGAATATCGACTTGTATGCGATGTTTTACTACTTACACGTCCGTGGGTCATTTACAAGTCACTTCAAGCTTTATTTTTCTGGTCATCATGTATCAACTGGTAAACTAATAAGCTAATAAAACAACTTTAACTCAAATTAACTTTAATGTTTCGATTTCTACAGTCAAAGTAACAATTATAATTTGTTTAGTATATAGATGCACACAGGCACTTTTCTCCATCTGTAAGCTAAATACACTTTTTGAGAGTAAAGTATGTTATTTGTAGGTTGTTAAACGTTCATATGTGTGTTATTTATCAGCACATTGTTTGCGTTATGCCATTTAAAGGTCCCGTTCTTCCTGATCTCCTTTTTTCTAAACTTTTTTTCTAAACTTTACTTGGTGTGTAATGTTGATATAAGATCATAAATAAAACATGCAAAACAATATAGCTTGCTGTCAGGCGATATATTTTCTTTAACATAATACCCCTTTCAAAGCTTACAGTGAACGGCTGGTTTGCACTACAATCCTCTACTTCCCGGTTGAATGACGTCAATAAACTTGATTAAACTCCGTCCACAGGAATATGTCAGTCCCCATCTTTGGCTCAAACAGCTCTGGCTAAGCTGATGTTGAATCACAACACACTAAACAAACTATACAATCACAACACACTAAACAAACTACACAATCAGAACTCGTTATGTATTTCTGACTTCATAGAAAAAGGAAGACAACCGCCTGTTTTAAGGACAGTGAAAACAGCGCTATAGAGATAAGTCAATCGTGTGAAAAATGCAGTGTTTTTTACACATGTTGTACTGCCCACTGGAAATACAATCATAGCTTCAAAAACACAGCAAGAACAGGATCTTTAATAATTAAAGGTTTCTCTAATAATAAGACAGAGATGTGTCTAGTTAGGGACAAAAAATTGCGTTGTCCCTAAAATAAAAATGTTACATAAGTTATGTTGTATTAAAAAACGGGTGGCCACTAATTGGGTAGTATGTCCGATGACCCCTCCCTCCTTTACCCCGTGGCACCAGCTAAAGAATTTCACTTTACAGTTTTTTTTGATTGCTAAACGACAGTGGGCACAACTGGAGTCACATGTGCAAAACTCTAACTACTGTCTGCATAGCAGCAGTTCATGTGGACCAATCTCTAGTTCGTTTTTCATTACTTGAACACAGTTTTCAAAACTCTACACACTTATCCCATGACTTTAACCACAACCTGCACAACACTGTGGATTTACAGCACTTTGTTCAATTTGTAACACACTGCTGTCAAAACTGTGAACCACACTTTCAAAACAGAAAAGATTTCAGCATTGTCAGAGACGTGCCTCAAACTTTCAATTACAAACAATATGATTTATATCGAAGGATATAATATCTTTAGGATGGATCGTGTGGGTAAAGGAGGGTGAGTAATTATATATGCTAAGGAGTCGTTGGAATGCTGTTCAATTGATTCAATAACAATCACACTATGTGCCATCAAATTAAATCTCCCCAATGGCGCTTCTCTGACTGTGGTAGGATGCTACCGCCCACCTTCGGCTGCACTGCCCTACTGTCTGACTTTTTGCATAAACTGCCTAACGAGTATATCGTCCTAGGAGACCTAAACTGGGACTGGCTTTCGACTTCATCATCGTTAAAGGCGGAGTCCATGATGTTTGAAAGCCAATGTTGATATTTAAAATCACCTAAACAAACACGCCCCTACCCCAATAAAATTTAGACCTTCTGTTAATAGACCTGCACCACACATATGCAACCCGGCAAGGATGTCGGTTAGTAGACACGCTCCTTACTGCTGATTGGCTATAAGTGTGTTTTGGTAGTCGGCCTGTCTCCTTTTCCAAAGCGTTTTTCAAACATCGTGGACTCTGCCTTTAAGAGACATATGTGATGCGTTACATTTGACACAATTAGTACACTCACCTACACGCCTAAATCCAAAACGAATGGACAAATCTACATTAATCGATGTCATTCTGACTAATGCTCCACATAAGTACTCGGCTACTGGAGTTTTCTGTAATGATGTCAGTGATCATTGTATGGTTGTCTGTATAAGAAATTGTAATTCGACTAAAACCTAGCCACGGGTTATTTTTAAACGAAATTACAAATGTTTTAATGAACAAGCCTTTCTTCATGAAATCTATCAGAGTGATTTAAACTTAGTTTGTGATATGGATGATGTTGAGTTGGCCTGGAACTATTTTAAAAAGATACTGGAGTTGAGAACCACTGATCTATGGTAAACAGTTACTGACAGAATACACAGATGCCAAGGTTTTAGATAAAGGTTTGGTTATGTGATATTTACGTCCTGTGCGGTCGAATGAGCAGTCCGGTGGCACGTCTGCCACGTTTCAAGGTTTTCCGTGCTGCAAATCGGAAAGAGTCAGGTTTAGTTCAATAGCATTGAACACGAAGTGCTGTAAAATGCTGATCTCCTGAAGCCATTTTACCATTTTTACCTTTTTTTAAAAATTTCACTTTTTTGTACCGATGGGTACCAGGAGACTTCTCCCTGGCCCTGACAAACCACAAAAACAGCCCTCCAGTGCTTCTGACCCTTCTAATGTCTATTTTTGACCCCAATTCCATTGCCTCATGTGTTTTTAATGCACTTTTTAAACTTTTTTTTTACATTTTTCAACACTTTTAATCACTTTTGTACCAGTGGGTTAGAGAAGACCTCTCTCTGTCCCAAACAAACCCCAATGACGTCCCCAAAGTCTATTTGTTACCAACACTCGATTGCCTCATGTGTTTTTTATGCACTTTTTAACGTTTTAACAGCTTTTTTAAAACCTTTTTATCACTTTTAGTGTGTACATGACCTCTCTCTGGCCCATGCAAACCCCAATAACGGTCCCCCAATGCTTCTGACCCACTAATGTCTATTTGAGACATACACTTGATTGTCTTATGTGCTTTTCATGCACTTTTTAACTTTTTTAACACTTTATTACTTTTTTAACACTTTGTAGCACTTTCACTTTGTAGCACTTTTGTCAACACAGTCTCACACCCTATTCGTCACATACTGCCGTTTGGTCATGACCCCCTCACGTCCATAGCGGACGTTGAGGGTACCCCCTATTCGTCGCTTGAAAACGTAGAGGGTCGTCCTATAGATTTGAATGCAAACCCCTCATCTTTGAATTTTGACGAAATGGGTTTATCGGTTTGCCTGCGCAATATGGTTTTAGGCGATTGATTTTATGCTGCAAATGTGCATTTTGCACAAGCGTGCGGCGCATAAACGGTTACAATCATTATTGATGCGGTGACCAAACATTTTCGTGGAGCGGAAACCCTTGTCTAAATCGGTGTATCACGACTTTTCTCTCTCTCTTTTTTATATAGATATATTTGGTATACAATAAAATGACATATTTACAGGGCTGTAACGTTATTTGCTGTGTGTTTAAAACATGCCTTAATTAACGTAGGATATTTTATTATTTTCGATCACGCACAGTTGGTCATTCCCCCTCACGTCTATAAGCTGACGTTGAGGGTACCCCCCAATTCGTCGCTTGACAACGTAGAAGGGTCGTCCGATATTTGAATCCAAATCCCTCTTTGGATTTTGGCGAAATGGGGGGTATTCATGCCTGCGCTGCAAAGTATGTTTTAGGCGATTGATTTTATGGTTCAAATGTGTATTTTGCAGTAGCGTGCGGCTGTTACATTCATTGGTGCGGTGACTACGGTTACGTACCGCGGCAGAATCCCTTGTCTGAAGCGGGATCACGAATTTCTCTCTCTTTAAGTTATATATATATATATATATATATATTGTTCTACATTAAAATGACATGTTTACAGGACTGTATATTTGCTGTATGTTTAATTAAGATAGGACCCAGTCTCAAGGCAGTTCGTGTAATTTAATGGACACGATTTTCCCCTTTTTTCGTGCCAGTCAGAACGACTTTCAATCTAATGTATTTCAATAGGAAGTATTTTTCGTGCCTGCACCACGTTTTTTTGTCCTATTATTTTTTTTCGTGTTTATAAGCACGAATTTAATCTAATGTATTGCAATAGTATATACCAGGGATTGTTTTACTTTATTTGTCATTAATTGATTACACTTTAAGCGCTACTTTACTCAACATTTAATCAGGAGATGTTTATCCTATAATATTGATTTTTCGATCGGTTTCGTGTGTCAAATACAAGAGTAAATACTACAGTACCCATGAGCCTTATCGACATCTACTATGGTGAAGGCACCAGCTAAAACTACATGTGGGCCCGCTGCAGATCACAATATTTTCTCAACACAATGAACACTAACGTGTGCTTGATAATTCAACAATACGATGTTATGGCCATCAATTTTGATTGTTTCTACTTTGATTGTAAAAAAAAAAATAAGTCAGTTTCGGACGCCTGCATTTCCCAGAATCCTCTCTGCCTCCGTTGCTATGGAATCTGAGCCAGTCCTCTTTGCTATTGGGTGATTTCTTCTTCGGTACTCGTAATTGACAGGGATTCTCTCATACGCGAAAATCATTGTCCAGGGCTGCGTTCAGCCCCGACAAAACGTTGCACAACGTTTATTAAACTTAAACGGTGATGCATTGAACACCCTGTTGTGATGACGCAAGAGTTCAACTACGGTAGCTGAGAGGCCATTCTTTGTGTTCTTTTTTAAATGTTTCTGAAGCCTGATGAAATCGTTATAAATGTGTGTTTAATACTGTAAAATACCCTCAATGTTACAGTCACTGACCTTGCCGTCCAGAATGAAAGACAACATTCCAACTTGAACCCATTGAGCGAGCTGTCTCTTTACTATCGCGTGGTTTTATACATCTTGCCGCTGATTGGGCCGACATTTCTGACACACCCACCAAACAAGAGAAAACGCTTCTAAAACCTGTTGCATTCCGTTGCACAACGTTTCAAGGAAACATGTCGTTCAACCCGGAAACCGTAGCAAAACGTTGCGCACCGGTGTGAGATTGAACGTGCCCCAGGTAAGTGATGCTTTCGTTTAAAGTTCACTATTTGTTTAAATGTTATAATTCACACCTTTCTTTTGGCATTACGCTGACATTGCCATACCCGTACGAAAATTAACCATGTTTTTGTGGTAAAAGTGTAGTAACTACGGTTTGTGTATCGATTATTTGCAAAATGGTTTTACTAAACCAAACATGGTTTAACTTTTTTTTTTCAAATTCATGGTTCTTTCTTAACTTGCAACCTATCTCTATATACTGCATCTGTTGTACCTGTCTGTCCAGCTGTGTGTTTGTCTTTCTGTCTTTGTCTGCTTTGCAATGGCCACCAGATATACCCCTCACAAACAGGATCCCCACTACCAAGAGGGGAGGCTCATGGCTCTTGAGCTGAACCATGAACACATTCTAGCTGAAGCCAAGGTTAGAGTTTTTATTTACCTGTTAGTTTATACTTAAACATAATGGATGTGTGACAACTTAAAATAAAAATGATAAATATGGAAAAGAGATGAGTGTTGAAGATTTAATACGGTATATTGTAATAGCAACTTATTTAGCAACTAACATCCTATAATGTTCCGTGGCATGTTTTAATAAGGTAATATATTTTGGAAAAGAGAGGTTTCATCCCCTGAGTTTCAGAGACTTGGAGAATCTATGCCAAGGCTCATTTAGGTGTTTCAATACTTACACTATGCTGTGTTTCCTTTTAGTTGTTGCATGTCTTTCACGTCCTGTACCTTTATTAGTCTTACAAGAAATATTCACTTCAACACACAGAGAGCAGCTGTGGAGACGAAACGTTTATGCCCTAGAAGAGACCCTTCACAGACCTCTAAAAGGATCTTTGTTGGCTGGGGCATGCCGAGTCCTTGGGAGGCAAGGAGGGGTGACGCCAAGCCTCAGCTACAGGGTATATCTGAATTATTTCAGATTTGTAGGAATTGAAATGTAAATGGTGGACCAAATCAAATTACGGAATAACATTGTAATTGTATTTGAGTATTAACAGTTTAAAACATTTAAATATGACAAAACACATAAGAAATAGAGTATAACACTTAAGTATACTATCATGTCAAGTGTGTTGATAGGCAATGAATCACATACTAAATGTGACCAGTAGGGGGAGCTACCGGGTTAGATGACGATGGTGCATGTTGGGGATGGGAGAGAAAAATAAGAGTTAATGGAGAATGTTATGCTGCTGGTTAATGGTTTGTAACTGTTACATTAAAGTTTGAGCACAAGCTCATTGAGGATTAAAAAAAGAGAACAAGTCTCATTTTTAAGAGAAATAACACATGGTACCAGGAGTAAAAAAAAAAAAACGACTTTGTCAAGCCTGAGTTCAGCTTGTAAAGATGGATGTTTTGAAGCCTCCGGAGGGACTGAAATTAGTAGGTAACGTAGATAGCAACTGGCGATCTTTTAAACAACACTTTGAGTTGTATATGTCGGCCGTAGGACTGGACAATAAACCCGATGCCAGGAAAATTGCGTTGCTTCTTACAGTTGCGGGTCCCCAAGCCATTGAAGTATTCAACACGTTCGAGTACGGCGAAAATGAAGACAAAGAGAAGTACGATACCATCCTGGAAAAATTCAGTGCATATTGCTCCCCACAGAAGAACATCGTGTATGAGAGGTATGTGTTCCGGTCACGGATGCAACAGCCCGAAGAAACTTTTGATTGTTATGTGACTGATTTGAAGCTTAAAGCGCAGTCATGTGATTTTGGAGATCTAAAAGATTCCATGATCCGCGATCAAATTGTCTATGGAATTCAGGATAAGAGGATGAGGGAGAGGCTTTTAAGAGATGCTAAACTAACACTGGAAGAAGCAGAGAGACTGTGTCATGCAAGTGAATTAGCACAACAGCACGCAAAGACGTTTAATGAAGCAAATGCCACTGCTGTACATGACAGTGCCAAGGTTGCAGTAGTCAAAAATAAGATAAAAAAGCATGCACCACAAAAGAATTACAGAGAAGATGCAGCAACATACTCCTGCAACCGTTGTGGTAACAGACATGAGCCCCGGCAGTGCCCTGCCTATGGCAAAAGATGCTCAAAGTGCAATGGAAAAAATCATTTTGCAAGAAAGTGCTTAACAAAGGACAAATCAAAGTCAGTGAGAATAGTTGAAGAAACTGATCTAAGTGAGACTTTCTTTGTTGGCATGGTGTCCTGTAACGATATCAAAGAAGATACCACAGAAGAAAATGTTAGCCACTTAGAAAATGATGAAACATGGATTGTGTCATTGCCAATTAATGGCACGTTAGTAGCACTAAGAATTGACACAGGCGCACAAGCAAACTTGATCAGCATGACAGAAATAAAGGCCATGAAAGAAAAGCCTAAAATAATCAAGAAAACAATGCAACTGAAAGACTATAACGGAAAAGACATAGAAAGCAAAGGTCAGTGTAGACTGAAAGTGACAATAAAGGACAGAAGCCACAATGTACTGTTCTCTGTTGTACCTGAGGGCCGGGAATCACTGCTCGGTGGTGTTTCCTCAAAGAAATTGAACCTGGTGAGGAGAGTTTACCACATTAACTGCTCAGAAGCAGTAAGTGTTCAAACAGGCTCAGTTGAATCCATTGTGACTCGTTATCAAGATGTTTTTAAAGGACTGGGATGCCTTCCATGCACATACAAAATCAAACTCAAGGAGGATGCAACTCCTGTAATCCATGCACCAAGGAGAGTTCCAGCTCCACTTCGGGAGCGCCTCAAAAAGGAACTGGAAAGGATGTGTCAGTTAAAAGTCATCGCCAAAGTGGAAGAACCGACTGAGTGGGTAAACTCCATGGTGTGTGTCGACAAAAAGAACGCAAGCAAAGAACTGAGGATATGCATGGACCCAGGGGATTTAAATCAAAACATTAAACGTGAGCACTACCAGATACCAAAAAGGGAAGAAATCGCAAGTGAGATGGCAGGAGCCAAGTACTTCTCAAAGTTAGATGCGGCACAGGGATTCTGGCAAATCAAATTGGACGAGGAAAGCTCAAGATACTGCACATTTAATACGCCTTTTGGGAGGTATAGATTTTTGAGAATGCCATTTGGAATAATCTCAGCATCTGAAATCTATCATCGAGCAATGGACAACATGCTGGAGGGCCTAGAAGGGGTCCGTTGCTATGTAGATGATGTGGTGATCTGGGGCTCCAATCTAATAGAGCACAATGAAAGACTGACAAAAGTGCTTCAAAGGGTGCGTGAAAATAGGCTAACATTAAATCGTGAAAAGTGCCGATTCGGTGTGCAAGAAATAACATTTCTTGGAGACAAACTTTCTTTTCAAGGTGTAAAGCCAGATCAAGAGAAAATAAAAGCCATTTTAGGCATGCCGCGCCCCACAGACAGAAAAGGTGTGCTCAGAATAATGGGAATGATCAATTTTATTGGAAAGTTCATACCCAACCTATCAGTGAAAACATCAGCACTGAGAGAACTTCTCCATGACTCCAAAGAGTTCAAGTGGACATCGAGAAATGAGCGAGAATGGAATGCTCTAAAGGTCACACTGACAAATGCACCTGTGCTTGCGTATTATGATCCCAACAAAAGACTGAAGATTTCCACAGATGCATCGAAGGACGGACTTGGAGCTGTCTTGTTGCAGGCAGAAGGGGACAGCTGGAAGCCAGTTGCTTACGCTTCTAGGTCCATGACTGAGACTGAGACAAGATATGCTCAAATAGAGAAGGAATGTCTTGGATTAGCTTATGGACTACAGAAATTTCATTGTTATGTCTATGGGCTTCCTACATTCACAGTTGAGACAGATCATCGTCCTCTTGTGTCAATTATCAAGAAAAGCCTTAATGAGATGTCACCAAGGATTCAGCGGCTCATCATGAAACTGCAAAGGTATGATTTTGATCTTAAGTACACACCAGGCAAACATTTAGTGCTGGCAGATGCGCTATCCCGAGCGCCAGAGAGGAGTTCTGCATGCTCCACTGAAAAAGAAATTGAGAATTATGTCAACATGGTTGTTGAGTCTCTACCTGTATCTCATGTCAAAGCAAATGAAATTTGTGAAGAAACAGTCAAGGACAAGGAGCTACAAACAGTGATGGAAAACATTCATGGTGGCTGGCCCAAGGGGTCCTGTCCAAAATATTATCACATGAGATTAGAGCTTAGTGTGACAAATGGACTGCTACTGAGAGACTGTAGAATTGTTATTCCACACAGCCTGAGGCCAGAGATACTTCGTAGGTTACACGAAGGACACTTAGGCATTGAAAAATGTAAAAGAAGAGCCAGGACCGCTGTGTACTGGCCCGGAATCAACAAGGATATTGAAAACATGCTAGGAAAATGTGAGACGTGTAACAAGTACCAGAGCAAACAGGCAAGGGAGCCTATGCTGGTCCAAGATCTACCCACTGCTCCTTGGGAGAAAGTTGGTACAGATTTGTTCCACTGTAATGGGAAAGACTATCTGATAGTGATAGATTACTACTCAAATTTTCCCGAAATAGCTCTTCTCACAAGTGCAACCTCAACCAGTGTCATTACACATGTCAAGTCTATTTTTGCCCGACATGGTATACCAAAGACTGTAGTGAGTGACAATGGTCCCTGTTATAGCAGCAAGGAATGGCACCAGTTTGCGAGACAATATGGATTTACCCATATCACTTCAAGTCCACAGCATGCACAGGCAAATGGCAAAGCTGAAAAGGGAGTGCATATCATCAAACAGCTCCTTAAAAAGTCCACAGACAGCAAGTCGGATCCTTATTTAGCTCTACTAAGCTACAGAACAGCCCCGCTTGAATGTGGTTTGTCCCCAGCGGAACTGTTGATGAATCGCAAGTTACGCACAACCCTACCTTGCTACACAGACATCAAAGGAAATGCAGAGATACAGACAAAACTGGAGAATTTGAAATGGAAACAAAAACAGTATTATGACAAGGCAACCAAAACCCTCAGACCACTTGCCAAAGATGATGTTGTGCGTATTCAAGACCAGGATGCGTGGCACCGAAAAGCTACTGTTCTTCAGGAGATTGGACCGAGATCATATGAAGTAAGGACTGAGGAGGGTCATGTGCTCAGAAGGAACCGTCGTCACCTTCTCAGAACCAAAGAGACTTTCAAGGAAACAGAATGTGAAGATGAAGATGGAATTGCTCCTGTGTCACATGCAGAAACAGTGCCAGACCTGAAATCGAATGAATGTGTACATGTGGACACAAGTGATGGTCAGTTAGGGTCACAGGTCTTGAGAAGATCTGAGCGTCAAGTCAAAAGACCAGTCAGACTCGATTTGTAAATTAATGGACTGAATACATAATGTTCTAATTGTGTGTTTAAAAAATATAATACTTTGAAACTGGTTGTTCACAATCCCAGTGTAATATAAATATACATATTGAGGCATGTTCAGTTCAGCTTTAAAGAAAGGGGGATGTGTTGATAGGCAATGAATCACATACTAAATGTGACCAGTAGGGGGAGCTACCGGGTTAGATGACGATGGTGCATGTTGGGGATGGGAGAGAAAAATAAGAGTTAATGGAGAATGTTATGCTGCTGGTTAATGGTTTGTAACTGTTACATTAAAGTTTGAGCACAAGCTCATTGAGGATTAAAAAAAGAGAACAAGTCTCATTTTTAAGAGAAATAACACATCAAGTACTTCGTTATGTCTTTACCAAACCCTTAACAGAAATACATCTGATTTCATAA
This sequence comes from Misgurnus anguillicaudatus, assembly GCF_027580225.2. Lineage (NCBI taxonomy): Eukaryota > Metazoa > Chordata > Actinopteri > Cypriniformes > Cobitidae > Misgurnus > Misgurnus anguillicaudatus. The sequence goes on from NC_073342.2 coordinate 33,193,084, forward strand.
ACAGTTCTGTATATATGTTGAAAAATATCATGTATGTAGTGATAGCCTAACCTGTTCTGTGTACTGTTACAGTCACTTTTACAGGTTGAGTGCTTCCTGTCATCCAGTGTGGAGTTTCCACTTAACTGTACCCTCAGCAAAACTAAATCCTCATGAGGAATTTGGTAAATCGCATTGATTAATTTGAGTTTAATTTTATTTAGTCAATAATATTAAACTTTAATTACTTAAAGTATGCTTGCTAAGAATTAATGCACAGTGCCCTGCTTTATGGTTTAAGATGCATGTTTTTGGGGGGATTTGAGAAACCAGATAAAAACACATTTAAGAGAAAATTAAATCTAGGACCTTCTTGCTGTGAGGTGATAGTGCTAAACATTGAGCCACTATTCAATCCTATACAAAAAACCTAGAATCCAACTAAATCTTGAATAGTCTGGTTTAGTGTATTATTTTTATATGAGTTATTCACCTAGAATAATGTTAATTTATTTTTCTCCCTAGGTGCAGAGAGTGGTTCTGTGGGGACCGTGATGTATTACGTCACAAAAAACAGCCACTCCCCAATAGGGAATGTGTAATTAATAGGTTTTTTGTAGCCATCCGTCCAACCAAATGCATCATTAAAGGGGAAGATGGATATTGCACTCAACACAAGGTATGTTCTCAAAAAAAGCCCTAATTTTGATGTTTTTATGTGTCTGCAGCCAGTAACAGGTAATCTAAACTAGTGGTTTTCTTTCTTTTTGGCAGTCGGCAAGATGACATACCACTGTTGTAAACGCACAAACGTAATAATGCTTTCAGGCAAACCAATCATTTTAATTACCATCAATGGTAAAACCAATTCACAGTTTAGATTTCCATTTTAGATTTGATGTTTTTCACACTATGTTTTGATGTTTTCAATGCTGTGGCATTGTACATTGCAGTAGAGTCAAAGAGCATTGTACTGTATAGCACATTACAATCCAAGTAGGGCATCGTGAGCAAGGCCTGTTGTGGGAGTCTAAACGGGGGTCAACTGCGTGCAATTTATGTTTAGTTATTATTTATTTATTTTGTGATTTTAGATATGTTCATCATTCACCAGTTCTCACTTCCCTGGACTTCAACCTTGCTACACACATGGTATCGTTATTAATCGAAACAAAGACAGATATCTTTATATTTTTGTTCTCTGCAGACAAACAAAAAATGTTAGCTGTTGCAAAGCAATTTGGTGAGTTAGCAAATGATACTACTCGAGGAGTTAGGCAGAAGGAGTGCTATACTTGGATTATAGAAACTTATAAGATGTCTCTTAAACATTCACAATGTGCAGAATGAACTAACTGTTTTAAAATAGTATGTGGTAAATGTTTTTTTTCCAAGGGCTTTTTGAATTGCATCAGCCACTGTATGTCTGTTAAACATGCAAACAGCAAAGGACCCCAGACCTGAAAGACCTTCTGAGGAGTGGATATTGACCAGCTTCAATAAACAACACCACACTTTACACACTGGACCTCCTGATCTCCTTTCAAGAACTCAAGGTCATCTCTCCAAGATTTTCCAGACAAGCCTTCGCAAAGCTGCTGGAGCATCGCACGAAGTGTGGAGGAAGAGTAAGTGTAAATGTTATCATTTTATTCAAAACTCCATAAGCAGACAATATCACAATTACTATTTCATTCTATATATCTTCCAGTTTGGATATATCAACGGCGATGCACTGCAATGCAGCTTCTTGGAGTTTTCATACGCTTAATTTGAATCAGACCAGCTCTGGTGTGGTGCTCTTTCACCTGCCCAGCCTGAACGCTAGAATTGTTGGCTGCTTCAGCAGATCGAAACAGAAAGCTATATCGCTTTTGCCGAAACAGAAGGTGGTCTTTATTCCAGTATTTTTATTGGTTTATTTATTTACTTTAATTGATGGATTTCCTATTTTTCTTTCTTAGCTCTGGTGTTCCTGTTATTTGTTTTCTTTTTTGAGGGGCCTTTTGTGGCTGAAGACAGTGCGGTGTCTAGATTTGTCAACACCATCCAAAAAGCACTGAAAATTGACAAAATAGTTGTTACACAAAAAAATCTTGTTCGGAGTTGATTTCTACTTTTGCCTACCAAGTACTCCTAAATCAAATTAGGAATAAATGCCATATACTGTATTGTATGACACCATCGCTTTAATTTGATTTGTTGTGTTTGTTGTGTGTTTCATAGACTGTGGCTTGCAAATATTGGCCATTCTTGAAGAAAGTTGCTAGTGTCCTTCCTGATCTTCAGGAGCTGACCTCAATGAAACCTTTCCTTAATGTTATGCATGCTTGAGCCACACAAAAAAGTTTGAGGTATGTATAATATTTTTGCTTCATATGTACATGTGTAATGTACATTCATAAGAAATAGAAGTTAATGGCTTGACTACACTATTTAGATTCTTTTTGGCATAACCATTTCTTGTACAGGTTGTAAAAGCCCTTTGAAGACAAATGTGATATTGGGCTATATAAATTAAATTTATTTGAATTGAATTAGTCTTGAATTCTTAAATTAGTCTTCCACCATTTATTCACAGATTAAATGAAGTGGTAGGAACCAGGAAGGAACAGGGACAACCACCGGTGAGTGGAGCAAGTGAACAGCTACCTTTCACGTTGTGCCCGTACAACCAAATATATGTCCAAAGCAGGTGATCAGAGTGTTTGTAATATTTTTGTATACTTTTTTATATTGAGCATCATACCCTCATTATTTTCTTTCAACGGCAGGGGTGGACATGCTTACATTGCATGCAATGGGCTGGAACCATAAAAAAGTACCTCTCTACATCAGGCACTTTCCACAATATATGTGAAAGTAAGTTTTTATTTTTATTTTTTTATAAATGTTTTGTGTGTCTTTTAGTTGTTGTGTGCATTTTGCCTGTTGTTAATTGTACAATGTACAACAATCCTGATTATTGAATAACACTGTTCATCAGACATCCAGCACGAGACTGCAAGGCTAGCAGAACTAAAAACAAAGCTACATCGCACAGATAAAGGAACGTCACAATGGCTTTCTGATGTGAAAGAATGGGTAGCTCGTGGTACTACTATGTGAAATTTTTAGTTTGATATTAAACAAGTGCCAAAGATGGCAGGCTTATCATCTATTTCTTAACCTCCTAAGACCTGGTGTGTCCACATACATGGACATCACATTTTTTGTTGTTTGCATCATAATACTTTATTCTGTGTAACTGGAACCTGGTACACAAACATGAACAATTACACTGCTTCATTTTCAAAAAAAAAAATATTTGGTTAATATATTTATTGATTTTTCCTGACCCCACATAGCTGGAAGAAATCTAAAATGCAAGCCAAACCAAAGCTCGGGTCTTAGAAGGTAAAACAGTTGGTGACATCTCCTGCCACCATAAACAAGCCAACTTCATCTCACCATCAAATGTTATTGCACATTTATGTTGTGTTTATGTTTATTATAGTTTCTTTGCAGGAACCATACATATCAAGTAAAGTTGTTTAAACCATTAAAATGGCTTTTATATACAAATTTATCCTCTGAAATGTTTGTGTGTTGTTTAAACAGTGAATTTGCTTTCATTATCACTTCTACAGAGACATCAGAAACATCTCATGCCAGTCAAGGCACCACACACAGAAAACTTTATCTTAGTGTGATGCTGCGCAAGCAGACTCTCTACTGTCAGAATGGTATAACTATTATAATTTAATAGCTTGATAAATTCTAGCTAATGTATGCATCCTACTTTCCAACAACAATTACATGGAATTAGCATTTAATTCTGAATTCTGTTCTTGAAATGTCTAGTCTGTAGGATTTATGTAGCTGTAACATTTTAGCTTCCTCCCCCAAATGGATCTTTCAGTTACCTCTTTGTCAATCTAAATTGTAATTTTCACATAAAATTCAATTTCTGCTTTCCCTTTTGCTTGTAACATTTTTTCTTGGTGAACAGTTCACAAATCCCTGTAAATGTCTTTCTAGACAGCAGCAAGCTTTGCCACCGCCTTCAAAGGAAGCTGGCAGATGACAAAAGCTCCTTCTTCAGGAGATACAGAACTACAATGATCTTGTACTAGACTCTGCCACAAACATCATTGACCTAGCTGTGGTGGAGCATTCCCTCACTGGAGAGAGCAGTGTGTCTCAGATATGGCCGTGGGACCTTCATGGCAGTGGTATGTCAAGAATTTATTTACAGTTTTGCTTTATAGAGTATTCTGAACAAAAGCATGCAAAATAGTCAGTGTTAAAATATTCATTTAATTTATTGGTGTTTGCTTATTATGTATCAGTTTGTAACAAATATGCATAATGCTATTATGCAATATGGTCTCAAATTAACATATAACTGTTGATTGATTCTTAGCAAACATTTCAGTCAAGAAACGATTGCATGACCAAGTGATGTTGACAATGCGACTGCACGAGGAAAGGGGCATTGTGGTGTTGGAGATGGCTCAACAATACACATGGTTGCAGAGCCTGGCAGTGGCTCTCAAGAACAAGATGGCTGAGGAGGGTAAGTTAAATAAAAATCCTGTCAATTCAAAGTTTGAATAAAGAAGTAACCCTTAGTCTCCGAACTTATATGGAGTAGAACGGTTATTGCTCTGTTTACCATGGTCATTTGGCTTGTACATAATAAAATAGGCATTATTGTTGTTTTCAACAAATACGGCTTTGCTAGACTGTGATTTAGGTAGTACTAGTTAACACAGGACAGAGTTAAATATTTAACACAATGCCAGTTTCTTTAACTCACGAAAGTTTTAAAGGGGTCATATTATGACATGTTTTATTGCGTTAAATAAATGTTTGGTGTCCCCAGAATGCATATGTGAAGTTTTAGCTTAAAATACCCCACAGATAATTTATTATAGCATGTTAATATTGCCACTTTGAAGCACACACTCCAAAATGGCACGTTTTTGCTCGCACTTACAAAGGAAACAGCCAACATCTAAACCTGAGTTAAGAAAATAACACATAACAATATTGTCTTTGCTGGGTTATCTATTAATTTTTCTGATCTTATTAGTAATTACTCAAAATGTGTCACCGCTACTGGTGTATGATCGCCTGACCCTTTTAACTATAGGTAAATCGGACTATAGTTCTTTGATCAACGATTTCGGTGAACAGTCAAAAACCCTACCGCCCTTCTTGGAGTCTATACCAGATTTTTTACAGAGGGGATCCTGTTTATTACCTTGCAAAATTAAAAATCGTCGCAGGGGACGTGGAAAGAGAGGCGGAGTTCGTGTAAGGCTTCGAGTTTACCTGGATTCAGTCTCCATGACCGATCTGGACCATTTGTTGCGATGGCTTCCTGAGGAGTTTGCCGGCTACAGGTGGTGGCGTTCGCTGCCGTGTTGTTATCGGTGGCTGCGGACTATCGTAGATCCGTCCGGGTCTGGGCACTTGTTTTCTCGCTGCCGGGCAGTGCGACTGTCGGAACGTGGCTGTGTGCTCGGGAATCTCCGCCCGCTAAGCCGGGCTTCACAGGACATGGAGCCGTATTCGTTTCGTATGGCATTGGTCAATACCAGATCAGTCACAAACAAGACTTTTATCCTAAAGGACTTTTTTACGACGAACAATTGCGATTTTTTTATGCTGACTGAGACCTGGCTGAAACCAGAAGAAAATGGTGCTTTCACTGAGCTCCTCCCACCCGGCTGCTCGTTTTTTAATACTCCGCGAGTTTCAGGTCGAGGTGGTGGATTGGCTTCTATTTTTAAAGACGATTATAGGTGCAGATTACTATCTGCTCACTGTTACGCCAGTTTTGAGCTCCAACTGTTGGTGGTCGACTTGAACTCACCAGTTTTATTTGCTGTCATTTATCGTCCACCAAAACCCAACCAGGACTTTATCGGTGAGTTCTCTGAGTTTTTAGCTGATGTTATTCCTAAATTTGACAAGCTCTTGATATGTGGGGACTTTAACATAAATGACTGATGCCCTTTAAATAATTTTGACAATGATTTTAAAAATGTGTTAAATTCTTTTGGCCTTAACCAATGTGTAGAAAAGCCAACACACAATCTTGGCCACACTTTGTATCTTATTATTTCTTTTTGTCTTTCAGTTTCAGTCTCATAAATAATTGATTCAGGTTTTTCTGATCACTTCTCCATTAAATTTGAGATTTGTGTTCCACAACCTCCTAATCCTGTACATACAGTTGCTAAGCGTCGCTGTTTTACACCCTCTTCAGTTGGAGAGTTTGCTTCGATGTTTTTGGCCTCTCAGTTTTATGCCAAAAATGGTATGGTTTCTCCATCTTCCTCTAATAACATTCTCTCTGCCTTCTACTCAACAACTGTACCAATTTTAGACACAGTTGCCCCTTATCGATTAAAGTCTATCAAACCTAAACCGGACCCTTGGTTAAATGATAATACAAGAGCCAAGAGGCAACTTTGTAGACAAGCGGAAAGGAGGTGGAAGAAGGATAAACTGCAAGTTTCTTTGGGAATGTTAAGAGATAGTCTTGCAGAATATCAGAGGGCAGTAAAGGTGGCAAAGATGGACTATCTTTCATCTATTATAGTAAGCAGTTGCCATGAACCAAAGGTCCTATTTAACACTATAAGCTCTGCTTTAAATCCACGTATGTTAACTTTGACAGAGGTTTCAACTAATACATGTGAGAGCTTTTTATGTTATTTTATTGATAAAATAGCTTCAGTTAGACAATATGCTGAAGTTGATCTTAATGAGCTTGTACCTGGTGATCCTTTTCACTCAGCTGTTTTTAAGGAATTTAAATCTATCTCTATGCCTGTGCTCTCTCAGGTTGTACACCACATGAAACCTACTACTTGTAGCTTAGACATTGTTCCAGCCTGGATGCTTAAGGAAGTATTTAGCACTCTTGGGCCGAGTTTACTCATGTTTTTTAATTTTTGTCTCAGTTCTGGCTCAGTCCCGGATGCTTTTAAACATGCCGTGGTCAGACCCATGCTTAAAAGACCGAATTTAAATCCAAATGAACTGTCGAATTTTAGACCCGTTTCACATCTGTCTTTTATCTCTAAGGTGTTGGAAAAGCTTGTTTTTAATCAGTTACAGGCTTTTCTACAAGATAACTCTGTATTTGAGAAATTTCAATCAGGTTTTAGATCACGCCATAGCACTGAATCGGCACTGTTGAGGGTTCATAATGACATATCACTATCTGTAGATTCAGGATATCCTACTGTATTGGTGCTCCTTGACTTAACGGCAGCATTTGACACAGTGGACCATTTAACTCTTCTTGCACGTCTAGAGCACTGTGTAGGCATTCAAGGTTCTGCACTTGAATGGTTCAAGTCATATTTAACAAATAGGAGTTTCTCGGTTTCAATAGGAGAGTACTCATCATCGTCTGCCCCCCTCTATTGTGGTGTGCCCCAAGGTTCCATTCTGGGCCCTACTTTATTTTCTTTATATATGTTGCCACTAGGGGCTATAATAAACAAATATAATCTATCTTTTCATTGTTACGCTGATGACTTGCAGATCTATCTTCCACTAAAATCAAATGACAGTGTTGCATTAAATAGCTTGCAAAATTGCATTAAGCACATCAAGCAGTGGCTTTCTTGCAATTTTCTTACTTTAAACGAAGGTAAAACTGAATGCATTGTTTTTAATACAAGTTATATGGCAGTAAATTCAAATCTTAGTTTGGGATCTATGACTCCATACACCAGACAAACTGTCAGAAATTTAGGCGTTATTTTTGATTGTGCCTTAAAATTTGACAAACAAATTAGCAATGTGGTAAAGGTAGGCTTCTTCCAACTTCGTCTGCTGAGCAGAGTTAAGCCTTTTCTTAGCAGGCAGGATTTGGAAAAGGCTTTACATGCCTTTATTAGTTCAAGGCTTGATTATTGCAATGCTCTTTATGTTGGTCTGAGTCAAACATCTCTTTCACGTCTGCAACTAGTACAAAATGCTGCCGCTCGTTTTTTTAACTGACACGCCTAGAAGAGCACACATTACTCCGGTTTTAGCTACTCTCCACTGGCTTCCGGTGCGTTTTAGGATTGATTTTAAGATTTTATTGTTTGTTTTTAAGGCTTTAAATGGGTTAGCCCCTGAGTACTTGTCTGAGTTGTTAACTCTGGGAGGGCAAAATCGGTGTTTGCGGTCTTCTAATCAAGGCATCTTACAGGTCCCTAAATCAAAGTATAAGCAGTGGGGTGATAGGGCTTTCGCTGTTGCTGGCCCTAAGCTTTGGAATAAGCTCCCCCCTGACATGCGTATTATAACCGAGGTTGCCCTTTTTAAGACCAAACTTAAAACGTATTTGTTTAAATTGGCATTTGATACGCAGTAGTGTGTGACTTGATGATGTTTTGTCTTCTTTTATTCTTTTTTGTATGTTGTGATTTTAAATGATGTGTTATTTGTATTCGATGTGAAGCACTTTGGGCACCTTGTGGTTGCTGGAAAGTGCTATAGAAATAAAGTTGATTTGATAACACAGAGATGGTGATAGAGAGAATAAAGTAAAAGATTGCAGATCTTCATCAGTGTTACTTTTTAACACACTTTAATATTGGGACAATATATATATATATAACCCAGCAGTGTTCGTTTAACTAGGGTTCAAGGAAAACGAACACAAAAAGTTTAAAAAAGTTCATTACAGTTAAAATCGGAGCATTAAAAATGAGTTTAAATAATTTAGTTTCACTGACGGAAACGGAAGACTGAAATGTGTGGGTGGACTGTAATTGCATCTCTAACTGTATGTTCACAACGCTGATGGAGACTGCTTAAAAAAACGCTCTGGCTGCCCTGCAAACGACGCTATAGAAAAAGAGTAGCAGACACTCGAATACATTCTCTGGAATCCTTTTCCACCTTCTGATTGGTTGCCGCCGAATGTTTTCTCTGACTGCTGGCCACATTAACGCTCTCATACGCATAGTAAGGAAACTGGCATTATTTACTCTGTCAATTAACTCCAACTCTGAACAACAATTTACTCTGAATATGTTAAATTTACTCTTTAGGTGTTCAATTCAAGTCAGAAATGTTTAACACTGAAATTTTTACTGTCCAATTTTGCTGTGTACTTAAGCACAACTATATTGAAGAAGAAAACGGTTAACCAAAAGGACCTATCAGACATTGGCTGAAACACAAAATGCTTTTTTCTGCTTTTGGTCTTTCTGCATTAAATTACCTCAGTGGGCCATCATGTTGCCTCAGTTTATACAGAATCATCTAGCTGGGTACCATTGCAACAATGCACAGAAAAATGACAGCCATTCTTGTATGTAGATTTGAATGGGTGACATTTTTTTACTCTATTGAAGTTCTTTGGCCTCAAAAAGCAAAATTAATATCAAGTTAGTTTACATTAAAGACAATCTCTTTTGTATTTTAGACAAGGGAAATGAAGGACTTTGCTGTCTCTTAAGAAGAAGATCGTCAGTGGTGTCAGAAGGGTTACAAGTCGTCCTTCAACAATACAAGACTGCATTAGGTCTTGAGGTCTCTGTCCTTCTACATGTTGAAGAAGAAGATCAAAGTGACCTCAGCAGTCCAGATACCAGCGAGGATGAAGAGGAAAACATAATTTAGGTATTTTATTTATTTATTTATTTATTTGTTTGTATGTTTGTTCTCAAAAATTGACCAGAGGCTGTTCCATCAAAGTGGATAAAGGAAAAGATTTTTGATAAGTCTCACAAATTTAAGTGGGAGTTCTGTTCCATTACTGTGGCTTAAGCCTAGTTCAGATCAAAGATTCACAACAAGACCAAGCTGTTTTAAAAGTTACAGGGGGAAGTTTTAGCAACATGAACTGGCTCGTCTCAGCTCTACTCAAGCCAGCTAATGGGGTTGCTGCAACACAGTTTGTCAATTTGCCAGCTGCTGGTTTTAGAAGGTTTCAACACACAGTCAGCTTGTAACAGAGTCAACTGGTCAAGTCACTATTCAACTAAGTCAACTATTGGCTGGTTCAAGTTTTGGACGAAAGAAAGTGGGGAACAATTAGTTTATTTGTTTGAGGAACAGCTGTGTCTGTTTGCCTAAAAACGTAAAATGTACTTAACTCTTTAGGGCACCTTATGTGCCAAGCACACTATATACCTATTCTGGCTCGGTTAAAGTCAACATGGACTTGTAATTGCTATATTACACTGACTTTAACTGTAGGCTCAAGCCATTTCCCTGACAATGTTAATTTAAGCAAGGCTTTTTCAAGTGAGCACAGCTTTCCTTAGCTGCATTGATGGAATATCCCTATTACTGTTACATTAAATCACATTTTTGTGTAATTAATAATGCTTTACACACCTAAAACAGCTGAACTTAACCTTCTTTTCCTACCTCTTGCTTTCCCAGATAGAAACTGCACAAAGGACTGCGTTTAAGGAAATGGACTTGGCATATATCTGTGTAGTGTTAGTATGCTAACTACATTATTATCTGTATGCATCCTATATTGTTAAAATGTTCAACCTGTGTCTAGATTATCAAGCATGTTATTTAGCACGTTGATGCTCCTTAAATATGCACAAACATCTCAATATAGGTGCAAGAATCGTATGATATTATCAGATGTAATAATTGAACTTATGTTATATTTGGATAGTGTATTCATAATTTGTGTATTTAAAGTTGCTAATGGGCATTGTTAGCCACATCACAAACTCAATGTTAAAACACTGCTTATTGTGCCTTATTGTGTTTATGTACTTGCATTGGTGCAGTAATATTGAATGCAGTAAGGTCATTGGTGTGTTTTAGCTTTGAACACATAACACAGAGCTCAACCAATCAGAATAATCATTGATAATGAAGTAAAAGTTTTAAACGGGTAAGTTGATATGAAATATTGTAAGCACATTCATCAGGATGACTTTGCTGACCTTGTGACCTTTATTACCACATTTAGGCCAAAATGTGAAAACTCTACTTGATTGAGTGTATTATAGGATATAACTGTTGTGCACCATTAAAGATAAACATCATAAATTCTTTCTTAAAGATGTATAATTTGTTGGCAATGTATCTGTCACTATTAAACACTATAGTATGCAAAAGAAAAATACACTAGATTTGTATTTTATGATACCGTGACTGAGAGGAGAATGCACCGTGACTGAGAGTATCGCGAGACTGTGGGTGAGATCCAACATGGCAGCGTGCTGAACACAAACACAAACAAACAAACATTGGATTACGACTTCATTTATCAAAACAACTTTCGCTATACTGGATAACCAACCTTGTCAAGACTCGGACAACCTGCTCAACTTCATCGACAGCTATTTCTACAATTTGGACACCATGTCAGAACCAAACAAGAAAATACGAAAACGGGACTCATCAACCGAAACAGACGAGGAAGTCACAGTCGAGGTCAGTGTACTCGCATCCATAAATTCCAAACTTGCCATACTCGAACTTCTGCATACAGACATCCGTGATCTGAAAGCTAGTCTCGAATTTTCTCAATCGCAAATCCAAACTTTAATGCAAGAAAACGCCGAACTAAAAGCAACTGTATCACATCTCACCACTCAAGTCACAAAACTCTCCAACGAAAATCAAATTATCCAAGAAACCATATTGGACATTCAGTGTCGCAGCATGCGCGATAATTTGATATTTTCAGGAATAAACATACCTCCACCAAACACACCCGACGATCCAGAGAAGGCAATAAAACAATTCATGCACGACTCTCTTAAACTGCCTGCAGCAACAGTTGAGGAGATAACGTTTCACCGAGTTCACCGTCTACCGTCCAAAGACCCCAAAAAACCACCTTCAATAATTGCTAAATTTGAACACTACAAACACAAAGAACTCGTTAAAAGCAGAGGAAATCGACTGAAGAACACAACATATGCGATGTACGATCAGTTTCCCAAACAAATTCAAGACCGCAGACGAAAACTATTGCCGATAATGAAACAGTTCCGCGAAGAAGGAAAACGAGCTACATTATCGGTAGACAAACTGTACGTGAACGGGAAACTCTATCGCGATCCAAACATCACTACGTGGCTATAGTCTAACCAAATTATCACTGCTCATCTTCACACTGACTGTTCCATAATGCATTTTACATTACCTTATAGATAAAACCTGTTATAAATCTAATTATCCACGCCAATATTTATCAATGGACTCTTATTATGCACCCTGAGGTCTCCTTTATTTTTTTTTTGTTGTTGTTGCTATTTTTTCTCTCTTCTCTTCTTATTTACTGCTACAATGTTATATCTGCATCAAGCATCATATGCATTGTGTCACTATCTCTATGTATTTTTTGTTTCTTGTTTTGTTACTCTTTACTCGTTCTATTTTCCGCTGACATGGTCAGAATGTATAATTGTGTGTGGCATATGTAAATGTGTCCTGTCTGTCTATGTTCAGTGTAGTGTTTATATATCTATAATGTCCATCTGTGTTTTGCGTTTGTCTAATCCAGCCTGGGAAACCCCCCACCACCTCTATATATCATGGTTACCTACTTTAGGTAAAAATAGCACATTCTACACACTACTTACTTTTAGTCATGCAAACACTTAATCTAATAACATGGAATGTACGTGGCTTTCATACTACCTCTAAGAGAATTAAAGTAATCAACCACCTTGTTAAATTAAAGGCAGATATTTGCTTTTTACAAGAAACTCATTTAACAGATAAGGAACTACAATACATTCATTTCAAACAATTCGATAAAATGTTTTCATCCACATATAACAGTAAACAAAGAGGCGTTTCCATCTTGATAAACAAAAACATCAGCTTCACTCTCAATTCCTCAATCTCAGATCCAGAAGGAAGATTCATTATCATCAATATATCTATTAATCACTTAACTTTTACACTGGCAAACATATACGCTCCAAACACTGATGACCCACTTTTCTTTCATAACATTTTTTCTTTGCTATATAACACGACAAATCTCATAGTAGCTGGAGATTTTAATACTGTTCTCAATCCATCACTTGACCGTACACACAACCACAGCAACGCACGAACCGGTCACTCTACAGAAGTAATTAAACAATACATAATGGACTATGGCCTTAGCGACAGCTGGAGAGCAAGGAACCCACTACTAAGAGAATATTCCCATGTTTCTTCAGCACATCGCTCTTCCTCTAGAATAGATTTCTTTCTTGTTAGCAACTCACTAATTCAACAGATATCAGAAAACACTATTCATTCAATTATTATCAGCGACCACGCCCCTGTATCTCTAACATTAAACATCCCAGTACAGAAGAAAAACTCCACAAGATGGCGCTTCAACACCTCTCTCCTAGAAGACCCCAACTTTAACACCCTTATAAAAAGAGAGTGGGCATCCTTTCTGGAAATCAATGACTCATCAGAAATCTCACCATCAACACTTTGGGAATCAGGCAAAGCAGTCATGAGAGGCATCATTATATCATATTCATCGCACAAGAAAAAACAGCATCAACTATTGGAAAACACCATTGAGCAGAAAATTAAACAGCTAAGTAATCAACAATCTACCACCCCATCTGAAGAAGCACAAACTGAAATAAAGCAACTAAGGACCCAATTGGATAATATCATAAATAAAAAAACTCAGTTCTGTATACAACAACTCAAATATGATAAATTTCACCTTAGCAACAAAGCAGGTAAATATCTGGCAAATATGTTACAATACAAAAAAGACAAGTCACTCATCCCATCCATTCTGGACTCTACTGGTAAAACTACACAGGACCCACAAGAAATTAATAACATCTTTCGCCAGTTCTATAGCTGTTTGTATTCTCCGGACACTCAACCTCTACAGCCTGAAATTGAATCCTTTCTCAACACCCTGGACCTTCCCTCATTAACCACAGAAGAATCAAATTTTTTAGAACAACCCATCACCTCCGAAGAACTCCGCAAAGCATTACAAAGCATGCCAAATAACAAATCACCTGGACCCGATGGACTACCAGCAGAATTCTACAAACACTTTTGGGATATTTTATCACCAACTTTTAATAGATTACTCACCGAAATTCAAACTACATCTACCATTCCCACACATATGAATACAGCACTTATCACTGTCTTCCTGAAACCAAACAAAGACCCAATATATCCCTCTAGCTACCGTCCACTATCTTTAATTAATACTGACCTGAAAATTATTACAAAGACTCTAGCAACAAGGATTGAAACAGTTATGCATTCACTAATTCACCCAGACCAGACAGGCTTCATCAAGAACAGAAATGCAACAGATAATATTCGCAGACTTTTCAATCTTATCAACATTGCACAAAGACAGCCACAGAAAACCATAATTGCATCACTAGACGCAGAAAAAGCATTCGACAAGGTCAATTGGACATTCTTATTCACCACCCTCCGTAAATTTGGTTTTGGAAAGTCATTTATACAATGGATTACTACCCTATACACTTCCCCTAAGGCTACAGTCATCACAAATGGGATCACTTCACCAAGCTTCACCTTGCACCAAGGAACTAGACAAGGATGTCCACTCTCTCCATCTCTTTTTGCCCTATTCATAGAACCACTTGCAGTAGCAATACGCCAAAATAAAAAAATTAAAGGAATCCAAGTCCATAAATCTCAACACAAAATTAGTCTATATGCAGATGATTTATTGTTATACTTACAAACTCCATCCCAATCACTCAGCGAAACATTCAATGTCATTAATAAATTCTCCAAAGTCTCTCATTATACAATCAATTGGAACAAATCAACTATACTTCCGCTATCAGGAGATGGTGTGGACTCAGCAACTCATGATCCTTCCCTCCCCCTCAATATAGGCAACATTAAGTACTTAGGTATCTCAATCTCTCCCAAGATGACAGAATTATACAACCTCAATTATGCACCACTACTCAAGAGAATAGAAGATGATTATAAACGATGGAACAGGCTCCCACTTACACTCATAGGCCGTATCGCAACAGTAAAAATGAAGACTCTCCCACAAATTAATTATCTATTCTCAATGATTCCGACTACTCCAACAGAACATTGGTTCAAAAAACTAGACTCTCTCACCACTCAATTCTATTGGAAAGATAAAAAACCGAGGATAGCACTTACAACACTCCAAAACTCAAAACAGTTAGGCGGACTTGAAGCTCCAAATTTCTTGCACTACTTCCTGGCAAACCAACTACAGTACTTATACAAATGGACTCAACCACATACATACTCCAACGCATGGCTGGATCTTGAGCAACATCTGTGCTCCCCGAACTCAATCGCAGACCTCCCCTTCTTACCACAGTCAATCAAAAAACTAGAGCTTTATAATAACATTACAATATCAACAACTCTGGCAGCGTGGTGGAAAACCAATAAAATTACAAAATCACTATTAGCACCATGTAGATACACCCCAATTTGGCACAACCCTGACTTCCGTCTTCACAATGAACCGATCCACTTTCCTAAATGGCAGCAAAAGGGCATCACCCATCTTCACCACATATTTGAAAACCACAAATTTATGCCATTCACCTCAATTATCCAGAAATTCGAGATCGAGACAGACCAATTTCTCCATTACCAACAGCTTAAATCTTTACTCAAAAGCAAAATAACCTTAACTAATACTTTACAGCCATCTAGAACTAGTGAACAGTTAATGGAAATAGCCAACCACCCAAGAAAACTCATATCTAAACTTTACAGACTCATCACTTCATCTAATCCCACAATTAGCCTGCCTAAGGAAAAATGGAATAATGACCTCACGCTACCTTCAGACCCGGATTTATGGACACAGATCTGTGGAAACATCTTCAACATGACCACCAACACCAATCTACAACTCATACAATATAAAACCATCCACAGAACCCACATCACTCAGAGCAAACTATTTAAAATGAGACTATCTGACACAGATACCTGCTCACAGTGCACCTCTGGCAACACAGACACCTACCTCCATGCCATCTGGTTCTGCCAGCCTGTTCACTCCTTCTGGACTACAGTAACCAACACACTGTCTTCAATTCTGGACTGCAGAGTCCCACTGTCTCCTACACTCTGTCTTCTAGGAGTTATTTCTGATACACCCATCCCTCCCAAATATAAAACCCCAGTCCTTGTCTCTCTAACTGTCGCTAAGAAAATAGTCTTTCAAAACTGGAAATCTAAATCATCTTGTCATATCAATCATTGGACTAACCTAATCACAGAACTCATTTTGACTGAAGAAACCATAGCGCATAAAAATAATAATATATCTGCCTTTAAAGAAACCTGGAAACCGTTCATAGCTTTTCTACAAATTCATCAGTTAATGTGAACCAAGTACATTCCCATCAACCCCCATCCCACCCTTCACTCTAACCACCTCTATATTTATTCCCCAACAACACCTAATAGACACACGCAGTTATACCAATCCTACATGCATAAATCCTCGCCTGTTTGTCTGTATGTTTCTGTAAGTCTGTCTCTGTATGTTTGTCTATCTCTGCCTCTCTCTGCCTGTCTGTCTGTCTGTCTGTCTATCTATGTCTGTTTATGTCTGTCTGTCTGTCTGTAAATGTGTACCTAGCTGGTGTGTACCCCCCAAATTCATATTTTTCGCTCCTCTTGTATCTATATGTATATGACATTCGGAGTTGGTTTCTTTTTTTTCACCTGTGTTTTTTTTTATTTTTTATTAAATCAATATATGTGTTTGTCAAACCTTCATATGAATAAAAATAAAGTTGTCCTCCGAAGTCGGGGGGGTGGTTGTTGGGCAAAAAAAAAAAAAAAAAAAAAAAAAAAAAAAAAAAAAAAAAAAAAAAAAAAAAAAAAAAAAAAAAAAAGATTTGTATTTTATGATTATACTTATATTGTGTATTACTACATTTGATAGATAACTTTATTCCCTGTTCTGCTGGTGGTTTTCAAGTGAACTTCACAGTCTAGTGTTATTAAATTCAGCCTTATGGCTTGATTCACAATAAAAGCAGTGAAAATACATGAAATGCAAATTTGTCAAAGACAAAAAATAAAGTGTTTCTAAACATGAGCATATTATGTTTTTACTTGTTCATACATTGTTAGTTAAAAACAAAATGTGATTATGCATATTTATATGGGGGATCTTGGTTAATTTGACAACAGACTACATTATATAATAAATGCATTACTTTAAAGCAGGGGTGGGCATTCCTGGTCCTGGAGGGCTACTGTCCTGCAAAGTTTAGCGCCAACCTTAATGAAACCTTTAATTGCAGCCTTTGATTAGGGTTTTCAGGTGTGTTTGATTAAGGTTGGAGCTAAACTTTGCAGGACAGTAGCCCTCCAGGACCAGGAATGCCCACCCCTGCTTTAAAGCATTGGTCTCCAACAAGGTTGCCCTGTGAATTGTCTGCCAAAGCACACTCTACTAATAGCCTTAATTTAATTTAATTTATTATACTGGACTATTTATTTATTACATATTTTTATATTAGCTTGGCTTCTTTTATGTATGTTAACATTTTAAACAATTATAAAACATTAACAAGTAAAACAAAATAAAAATCATCAAGTAAAACAAAAAAGTTTTTAGTAGACTTTTTTTTTTTTTTAAAGTGGCCCTGCAGAATTGTTTTATCCATTGTGGTAGCCCTTGCTCACAAAAAGGTTGGAGACCCATGCTTTGAGGCAGGGGTCAACAATCCTGCTCCCGATGGGTCGGTGTCTCTGCAGAGTTTAGCCCCAAACCTAATCAAACTCACCTGAAGGGCTGGAGCTAAACTCTGCAGAGACACCAGCCCTCCAGGAGCAAGATTGGTGACCCTTCCTTTAAGGCATATATTTTACTTATCTTCAAACCGCTTGCTTTTACTTATATTTGATGATGTAATGATTTTGTATTAGTATTTATACATTAACTGCAGGTATTTTGGCATTTTTAGTGAAATGAGTGATGTGGTGGTTAGTGGTTAAACCTTGGAGTGTTCTAGCAGTGGTAGAGCTCAAACTAGATCAGTAGGACCCACAGCTCTGCATATTTTGTATGTTTTCCTTAACTGACACACCCAGAACCCAGATCTGTTCATGGATCTCTCCCTTAATGAGCTGATGATCTAAATCAGATAAGGGAGACATGCAAAATGTGCAGAGCAGTGGATCACCTGGGAACAGTTTCAGATCATCAGCTCATTAAGGGAGAGATCCATAAACAGAAATTGGTTTGTCAGTTAAGGTAGACCTAGAAATTGTGCAGAGCTGTGGGTCCCCTGGGACAAGATTGAAAACCACTGGTTAAAGCAGACAACATAGATCGGGTGTAGGCAAGTTTGGTCCTATAGAGCCGCAGTCCTGCAGAGTTTAGTTCCAACCCTAATCAAACACACCTGAACAAGCTAATCAATGTCTTTAGGATTTAGACATCAGGTTAGATTATCAGTGCTTAGGCTAAAATATGCAGGACTGCGGCTCTCTAGGACCGAACTTGCCCCTGACATAGATCTTGGATGTTATTATCCAAATGAGCTAATATTTCAGGCCATGTCAAACAGTTTCTTTTCAAAGGGTTCTGTGAAGCTATGCATGCAAAGTCATGTCCAAGAAAGTATGAGAATTAAACCTTTGTCACATGACTAAACATATTGAAGAACTCAAACTAATTTGGGCACTATTTCTACATAAAATAACAAAATAAAAATGAAGCTTTGTGTTTATTTGTGTATATAATAGGTCTTCGAAGTGCTCTCTGAAACTAGGCCAGGAACAGCTTGAATCAGTGAAATGAGGAAAAAAAACATTTTATCATAGAGCTATACCAAATGCATCCTTGGAAAGGTCTTGACCTGGGGAGTAACATATGTGAGTGTAAAGATTCTACATGACTCATGCTTTCTAAATTCTGACCCTTGAACCTTAACATTTTACCATTGTTAAAAGCGTATAATCCAGCAACAAGAATGTCTACAGATGTGAGACCAATAGTTATACACAGTTCTGGACCTCACTTATCACATGAGTATAGTCACTACTGGGCACCATCCGAAAGTGCAGTACAAATAGCCCATAAACAATTTTCACCCATTTAACAATTAGACTTTTAAAATCTGACAACACTAATATTTTCCCCACCCCTTAAAACCGCTAGAAGTACCATCAGTTTTATATTACCACCTTCTAATTATGGTGAATATACCAATGTATTTAAAGACTACAATTCCCAGCAGAGACACGCCCTTGAACTTTTTACTAAGCATGCAAATCGGTGTCCATATTTGAAGTTCTTCAGACTTGAATTAGGGTTAGGCTTATAAAATGTATTTATACTATGTGTTTCAATAATCTACTACAGCTAAAACATACATTATACTATATAGCGAGGACGTCAGTTTATTGGTGATATTGTAGAGCGTTCAGCCGTCTTTCATGTGCTTATAAACTACAACATCCAGAGTAACGCGCCATAGAGCTTCGTACAAATCAGCCATAATACTTGTAGTTCTTCCGGTTTTCAGAGCGTGAATATGGTTATAGCCTACAGATTTACTATTTATATATATCAACGATATTTTACTTTAAACAGCCGAAACATAAATTATTTTGTATTTACATGTTCAGGTTGAAAAACACGGCAGTATGTCAGTTCATTCGGGGTAGTTTAGCTAGTAGCCTACTGTAGAACTGAATGCAAGGTCAATGTCGGCGGGTGTTACCCTACAGTCACATTAGCTACAAAAGTGAACGACACCGAGCGACACGCACTCGCTTAAAGGGCGTTCCTTGGGTAGTTTCTCAAAGCGGTATCAAAAGTCACTTTAGAGGTTTTGTTAAGTTACAAGAATGGTGTTTTTGGATTTAAAAGTATTTATTTCTCGATAAAAGTAACAAAATATATGAGATAAAATGCCAAACTTCTCAGATATATACATAATTACGCATTTTCCGCCATCTTGAATTATTTTCTCAGACTCGACCACAGACCTACGTCACGCTGCTCCTTCACTCTGATTGGCAGTCGCTTTGTCGCATCGCTCAGCATTTGCATAAAATAGCCTGCTTGTCTATTTTGGCCCCGCCTTGCTCGCGCAGTGGCGAGCTCGTCGCTTGTCGCTGGCAAACGGCCACTTCCATTGAAAATGAATGGTAGCCTGTCGCTCTGTCTCTTGTAGCTAATGTGACTGGGGGGTTACTGTACACTTCAAATAGCGATCTTATATTAAACAGTACCACAACAATAAATACTTTCAAAAGGTGCAATGTCTACTCTCCAGACAAAGACTTTCAGTTCACAATAGTTGTTAACTAGTGACAAAAACGGTTTAATGCTAGTATATAACAGTGATCCAGATAAGTAGCCTATATTTATAATTAAGTAGGGCTATTATCTCTAATTAGCATTTCAAAACCATCCACTTAAAACAACCTAAGGCAAAGTTATTTCTTTGGTCTACTTTTTCATAACCCTGTCATATTGTGTTTGGAATTAATATGATGTATGGAATCAAAAAGGATTATCTTTTGCAATGTGGTTCTTCACAAAGATACAGGTGACCAAACGCTTATTTATTGCTTAATTATTCAAGCTTAAAGATCAAACAAATGCATTATCAAGATGCACAACAAATTTAAATGATGCAGCCTTTGGCAAATTGACCACATGTAGGTGCAGAGAAATGCATGAAATATAAAGGAATCCTCAATTGGAGTCTAAACACTGGTGGTGGTGGTGATGAAGAGGTGAATAGCAATGCTCAAGCTCCTGATGAACACGCACTGGAAGGATACCTAGGAGCTTAAAGCAATGAGTGTCTGCAGATGGAAATGGGGTGAAAGAGTTGCGTCGTTTACCCTGAAATGACAACTGACTACAGCAGAGAGTAACATAAGATGAGAGTAAGATATGATTGGTTTAGGAAGTAACAACATAGAATAGCATAGTGCAGGACTATTCAAATCTTACCCTGGAGGGCCGGAGCACTACAGATTTTAGCTCCAACCCTGATCAAACACACCTGAGCAAGCTAATCAAGCTCTTTATGATCACTACACAATCACAGGTGGGTATGATTAGGGTTGGAGCTACACTATGCAGTGCCCTGGCCCTCCAGGGTAAGATTTGAATAGCCCTGTCATAGTGCAATGTATAATCATGAAATAAAACACGTTCCTGAAGATCTTTCTGTTTTAGCCCTTTCTTTGAGCATTTTGAGATTAAACTCCATTTGTAGTGGGTAGCACTGGTGCCTCACAGCAAGAAGGTCCCCGGGTTTGAGCCCAGACTAGGTCAGGTGGCCTTTCTGTGTGGAGTTTACATGTTCTCCCTGTGTCAGCATGAATTTACTCCGGTTTCCTCCCAAAGGCCAAAAACATGTTAGTTAGGCAAATTGGAAATGTCAAATTGTCCCTCTCACCATGAAAATAGCCATAGATGCTGGAATGGCGTAAAGAATAATAAAGAAACCCCATGCGTCACATTTCTTGAACATTTCCAACTTTTTACCACTACAGAAGGGAAAATTTGACTTCAAATGCAGCACAGAAAAATTTAATAAATAGTCAGAAACCAAAATGGAATTTTAGTGTAATAAAATTTTTATTTAATTATTTTAATTAATTTGGAGAGAATCCTTTGGCTGCCAGGGATGGGTCCAAATCTCATCACTAAAACAGAAGAGAAAGTGTGGAGCACAAATTATAACATGTCTTTTATAAATATAAGTTTCTTTTTTTGTCATTTGTGAAACAGTTCAGATAAGAAAATTATTGTAGCCAAATAAAAAAACAAACAAAGTTAAAGTGAATAAATAAATAAATAAATAAATAATGCATGCATTAATTGATAAAGCAAGCAAACAGAAGGTTACATACCATACTGGACAGGGCTCCCAGTGCACCAAAATGTCTGCTTTGCCCTATTAAGGAAACAACAAAACAAAAAAGCAAACAGATGAATTTCATTTTTAGCATGATGTTTAGATTATGTTTGGCTATAGGCATTAAGTTTAACTAACACAGTGGGTCAATGTTGATATTTACAGCATCTGATCATGGATTTTTCTGTTCCTTCTTAGCCTGTAATTCAAAAAGACTAAACACAGAAAGTATCTACCTAACAATTACGATATCAATGTTATTTATTACCCACAAGGAAGTATTTGAATCCTATATTAGACTCTGCATATGGTCTACTATGCATTTCTTTTATGACTGTCTAACCTTTGTGACTGTTGTAAGTAGTTAAAGAAATAAACAAGAGAACTATAACAAATAACCAGGGGTAAAAATAGCAATGTTTACTTACACTTACTCCTTTTAAGCTTTTTTCTTATCAGGCATAAGCTTTGGTCCACCTGTAGGATAGAAGATTACAGTCCAGTCATATATCCACTAAGAAAAAACTCATTCATAAAAAATGACAAAATGCTTAGTTGTAATGTGTGCCTGGTACTAAACATTGCCATCAGAAACAAAAAAATTTGGGTGGGTCCAAAATATTTATTGGGGTAGATACCATTTTCTTGTATTCTGGTGCATTTTAATAAATAAAAAATGCTTTTATAACCTAAAAGCTTTGTTTAGCGTGTTGTGTTGTGGAAGTGCATCATGCAAAGTAGTAAAAACAAAATGTTTAATTTATAGGGACTCTAAATTAGACAAGTGAAACGGATTTGAGGAAGCAGCAACTAAAATGTGGAACGCAGTTGAATTTATTAAGGCATTACTCTGGTGCAGTGTTCTTCAACCCTGGTCCTGGAGGACCTCCTTCCAGAATGTTTTAGATGTCTCCTTAATCAACACACCTGTTTTAACTTATCAGCTTGTTAGGGAGACATTCTGGAAGGAGGCTGATGAGTTGGTTCAGGTGTTTTAAATAAGGAGACATCTAAAACTTTCTAGAAGGGGGTCCTCCAGGAGCAGGGTTGAAGAACACTGCTCTAGTGGAATAGACTTGATTGACGGTGCTCTGACAAGTGAAAAGACTAAAGGTACATTCACATAAGCGATTTTGTCGCTGTGTGTCGCTCGTCTCTTCAAGAGGTCGTTTGGGGGTGTTTCTAAATCTGGTTGTCATAAACAAATGAGTAACGTCCACTCCAGTAACTGATAAGAGACGGATGACATGAACTCCACTGCTTCGCTCTCACTGGTAGTTGCTCCAGAAAATCGCTCATCATTTGCACAAAGCTAAGCTGCATTCAGACAAAAAAGTCTCTTGGAGCTAAGCTCTAAACCCCACAGGAAGTCGGCCATTTTGAATTTTCTCTGTCATTTTTTGACATTTCCAAGCGTCGTACTTTAACGAACTCCTCCTAGCAATTTAATCCGATCATTATCATATTTGGTAGTCTCATCGAAAGGCCTTTGCGATGCTAAATTGCGGAGATCTTGACTTTTCGTTGGAGGGTGTGTCCGTGGCGGCCTGACAAAGTTAGGCATTTTCGCCATGAAACAGGAAGTTGTTATAACTAAGGCAAACAATGTCCAATCTGCCCCACGCTTCACATGTTTGATAAGAGTCTTGACCTGAACACATTTTAATGCCAATATTCAACTTCAGTCATAGCGCCACCTAGAGGTAGCAGGAAATGCCATGTTTTAGGCTGGGATTTACTGCTCTTAGAGATTTAATAAAACCATCATCATATTTGATCAGACTGATGTTAAGCCCTTTGCGGTAATAAATTGCGAAGATCTTGACTTTTTGTTGAAGGGCGTCTCCATGGCAGCCTGGCAAAGTGTGATATTTCGCCATGAAAGAGGAACCTGTTGTAATTCAGGCATACATTATCCGATCTGCCCCCGACTTCACAAGTTTGATAAGGGTCCCGGCCTGAACACGTCAATGTAACAATAATCAGGTTCAGTCATAGCGCCACCTGCTGCACACAGGCGGTGTGGCACATCAATTTTCCTTTGAATATCCACCTATATTTACCCACTTTAATTCATACCCCCCTGGTTCACTGCTTTACTAATACCATAGGGTAGCAGTGCACATGCGTGCGAGGGCCCTTCCATCGCTGCTTGCAGCTTTAATTAGGGCCCGAGCACACCAGGGTGTAAGGACCCTATTGTTTTTGCTCCGTTTATTATTATTTTTCTTCTTCTTCTTCTTCTTCTTCTTCTTCTTCTTCTCCGAAATGGATCGCATTTTTGAGGGCCTAAACATACCCGAAAACTCATGAAAATTTGCACACGTGTCAGAAGTGGCGAAAATTTACATGTAGTATAGGTGTCAGAAGCGGGCGTGTAAAAATGGCTCGATAGCGCCACCTGTATAGTTTCAAGAGTACAGCCCCCCCACTACGAAAAACGTACAGATACGAAATTTGGTAGGGTCATCTATGACCCCAAGACCTTCAAAAAAGTCTCTTGGAGCTAAGCTCTAAACCCCACAGGAAGTCGGCCATTTTGAATTTTCTCTGTTATTTTTTGACATTTCCAAGCGTCGTACTTTAACGAACTCCTCATAGAGATTTTATCAGATGGTCATCATATTTGGTCAATCTCATCTAAAGGCCTTTGCGATGTTAAATTGCGGAGCTTTTGACTTTTCGTTGGAGGGTGTGTCCGTGGCGGCCTGACAAATTCAGCGTTTTCGCCATGAAAGAGGAAGTTGTTATAACTAGGGCATACAATGTCCAATCTGCCCCACGCTTCACACGTTTGATAAGAGTCTTGGCCTGAACACATTTCAATGCCAATATTCAGCTTCAGTCATAGCGCCACCTAGAGGTAGCAGGAAATGCCATGTTCTACGCTGTGATTTACTGCTCTTAGAGATTTAATAAAATCATCATCATATTTGGTCAGACAGATTTTAAGCCCTTTGCGATGATAAATTGTGAAGATCTTGACTTTTCGTTGAAGGGGGTGTCCGTGGCAGCCTGGCAAAGTGTGATGTTTCACCATGAAACAGGAAGCTGTTGTAATTCAGGCATACATTGTTTGATCTGCTCCAGACTTCACATGTTTGATAAGGGTCCCGGCCTGAACACGTCAATATAACAATAATCAGGTACAGTCATAGCGCCACCTGCTGCACACAGGCGGTGTGGCACATCAGTTTCCCTTTGAATATCCACCTATATTTACCCAGTTTAATTCATATCCCCCTGGTTCACTGCTTTACTAATGCATAGGGTAGTGGTGCACATGTGTGCGAGGGTCCTACCATCGCTGCTTGCAGCTTTAATTAGGGCCCGAGCACACCGGGGTGTGAGGACCCTATTGTTTTTGCTCGGTTTATTATTATTATTAGGGCCCGAGCACCGAGGAGCAGGCCAGAATGGCCTGCACCGTGGGTGCAAAGCCCTATTGTTTTTGCTCGGTTTATTAGGGCCCGAGCACCGAGGAGCAGGCCAGAATGGCCTGCACCGTGGGTGCAAAGCCCTATTGTTTTTGCTCCGTTTATTATTATTAGGGCCCGAGCACCTAGGAGCAGGCCAGAATGGCCTGCACCGTAGGTGCAAAGCCCTATTGTTTTTGCTCAGATTCTTCTGCTTTTTCTTCTCCGAAATGAATCGCATTTTTGAGGGCCTAAACATGCTCGAAAACTCATGAAACTTTGCACACGCGTCAGAATTGACGAAAATTTACATGTGGTATAGGCGTCAGAAGTAGGTGTGTAGAAATGGCTCGATAGCGCCACCTGCAAAATTTCAACAGAACAACCCTCCCGCTACGAAAAACGTACAGATAGGAAATTTGGTAGGATCGTCTATCACCCCAAGACCTACAAAAAAGTCCCTTTGAACCAGGCTCTAAAACCCACAGGAAGTCGGCCATTTTTAATTTTCGCTGTGATTTCTGTGCAAATTTTGGCATTTCCAGGCTTCGTACTTTAACGAACTCCTCCTAGAGATTTAATCCAATCATCATCATATTTGGTCAGTATCATCTAAAAGCCTTTGCGATGTTAAATTGCGGAGCTTGTGACGTTTCGTTGGAGGGCGTGTCCGTGGCGGCCTGACAAAGTTCAGCGTTTTCGCCATTAAACAGGATGTTGTTCTAACTCCGGCATACAATGTCCAATCTGCCCCACGCTTCACACGTTTGATAAGGGTCTTGGCCTGAACACATTTCCATGCCAAAATTCAGCTTCAGTCATAGCGCCACCTAGAGGTAGCAGGAAATACCATGTTTTACGCCGTGATTTACTGCTCTTAGAGATTTAATCAAATCATCATCATATCTGGTCAGACTGATCTTAAGCCCTTTGCGATGATAATTAGCGAAGATCTTGACTTTTCGTTGAAGGGCGTGTCCGTGGCAGCCTGGCAAAGTGTGATGTTTCGCCATGAAACTGGAAGCTGTTGTAATTCATACATACATTGTTTGATCTGCTCCAGACTTCACACGTTTGATAAGGGTCCCGGCCTGAACACGTCAATATAACAATAATCAGGTACCGTCATAGCACCACCTGCTGCACACAGGTGGTGTGGCACATCAGTTTCCCTTTGAATGTCCACCTATATTTACCCACTTTAATTCATATCCCCCTGGTTCACAGCTTTACTAATGCCATAGGGTAGCGGTGCACATGCGTGCGAGGGCCCTTCCATCGCTGCTTGCAGCTTTAATTAGGGCCCGAGCACCGAGGAGCAGGCCAGAATGGCCTGCACCGAAAGGTGCGAAGCCCTATTGTTTTCCTTAGGATTATTATTAGGGCCCGAGCACCGAGGAGCAGGCCAGAATGGCCTGCACCGTAGGTGCGAAGCCCTATTGTTTTTGCTCGGATTTATTATTTTTTTTTTTTTTTTTTTTTTTTTTTTACGTTTCGGGGCAATTTGGGGGCCTTAACATACTCAAAAACTCTTGAAAATTGGCAGAGATGTCAGAGTCGTCGGCCATTAGGACCCGGCAAAGGCTGGAACTCGGGCGTGGCAAGGGAGCTCTGTAGCGCCCCCTGTAATGCAAAAACAAACATTGGGGCACAGATCGTGCAAAAATGTACGCACATGTACGAGAGTTGGTACGCATATAGATCTCATCGACCCGAACAACTTTCGCCCTCTAACATTTAATCTCCGCCCAACAGGAAGTCAGCTATTTTGGATTGTTTAAAAAATTCATGCGTTGAACTTTTGAATACTCCTCCTAGAGGATGCATGCGATTGACACCAAAAGTGGTGAACATGATGTCGAGACATTGGACTTGCTAAATTGCGAAGGGATTTTTGATATCTCGAACGGTTCTGCCGTGGCGAGCCGACAAAGTTGTGGCGAAATCAGAGAAACAGGAAGTGTCTAATATCTAAGGCAAAAAATGTCTTATTGTAATGACACGCGGGGTGTTTGTTCATCTGAAGATTCCGATTGCATCGATGTGCCTATTGTGACTCCCGGGTATAGCGCCACCAGCAGGCGCCAGGAAGTGTGTCAGTCACAAAGCTGGATTTTTTTGAAAGTTTCATGCAATGTTCTTTTAAATACTCCTTCTAGGATTTTCATGCGATTGACACCAAAAGTGGTCACCATAATGCCGAGACATTGTAGATGATAAATTGCGAAGGGATTTTTGAAATCTCAAACGCTATTCCCATGGCAACGCGTCAAACTTTACTTTCATTTTAAAGGCATATTTAAGCCTTTCAGTTTTATACAGTTAACTTTTAAATACTCCTTCTAGGATTTTCATGCGATTTACACGAGAAGTGGTCAACATGACGCCGAGACATTGTAGATGTTAAATTGCGAAGGGATTTTTGATATCTCAAACGCTGTTCCCATGGCAACCTGTCAAACTTTACTTTCATTTTAAAGGCATATTTAAGCCTTTCAGTTGCATACAGTTAACTTTTAAATACTCCTTCTAGGATTTTCATGCGATTGACATGAGAAGTGGTCAACATGATGCCGAGACATTGTAGATGATAAATTGCGAAGGGATTTTTGATATCTCAAACGCTGTTCCCATGGCAATGCATCAAACTTTACTTTCATTTTTACACATATTTAAGGCTGACAGTTACATGCTGTGAACCTTTAAATACTCCTCGTATGGGATTCATGCGATTGACACCAGAAGTGGTCAACATGATGCCGAGACATTGTAGATGATAAATTGCGAAGGAATTTTAGACATCTCGAACGCTGTTCCCATGGCAACGCGTCAAACTTTACTTTAATTTCAGGCATGTTTAAGGCTCTTGGCGTGCTTAGTTGAACTTTAAATTTGGCACACACATCCAGAGATGTATAAAGTACTAGGGACCCAGACTTGAGTAAAAGTACAAGTGCTCTATCAAAAAAGTGAGCACACCACTTAAGTGGAAGTACTGAAGTATTAAACATGTTTTGTACTTAAGTATTGCAAGTAGTTTATTTTAAAATATACTATTCAAGTACTGAAAGTAAAAGTACAAGTATTGTGTAATGTAGTTATTAAAGAAAACAGTCAAAAGTTTGAATATAATATTGTTTATATTATTTCAAATGTTTAAGCTAAAGGACACTCACAATTGCTTTGGCTGTAGCAGGAGTACAAGGACAGGAATGTTCAGATTAATTTAACTAATATGGCAATAGAACATTCAGAATTAATAAAATATTAGTCGATGTAATGGTAATAGGTAAAGGTAAAAGGTGTTTCAATGTATTTAGGTTTCCTTCTTTCGCGCACACTCGCCCTTTCTCGCAAATTCTCTCTCTCTATCGGTCTCTCTCGTGCACTTTGGTTCTCTCTTCGCTTCACATTTGTCCACAACCGCGGCTCATATTTGTGAGTGAGAGGGAGGGAGGGGTCCGCTCTTCACTATCTCCTATTGGTTTAGACCACAATCTGTGTGTGTTTCTAATGTGTATCACCGCTCCGGCAGTGATAATGTAGGTTTGGAATGATTCGTAACATTTGAGTGTAAAGAGTAACTATGCAGCACATAAAAAATGTATTGGAGTAAAAGTATTAAACTCATCGAAAATATGTACTGAAGTAAAAGTGAAAGTAGGAGAAAAAAATAATACTTCAGTAGAGTACAGATACTGCCTATTAGTACTTAAGTACAGTAGTGAAGTAGTTCTACTTCGTTACTATACATCTCTGCACACATCAGAGTTTTCGGCTATTAAGTGTTGACAAAAAGGTCAGACATAGGCGTGTCTCTTAAGTGGCTCACTAGTGCACCTGTTTGTCTAAAATGTGGGGTTTCTTTTACCTACAGTCCCCAAATGGCTCAGAAACAACATTAAATAGCCCACTGATATTTTACCCACTTGATGCCCTTGCCCACCGTGCATCGTTTTCTCGGACGCACCGTGTAGCGGTAAAAAAACGTGCGAGGGCCCGCCATTGCTGCTTGCAGCTATATTTTTTATTTTTATTTTTTTTATTTTTTTCAACACTTGACCTAATTTGGGTCCCTTAACATACTCGAAAACTCTTGAAATTTGGCACACATGTCAGAGTCCCGTACCACTAGGCTCATGCAAAGGCTGAAACACGGGCGTGGCACAGGGGCTCTGTAGCGCCCCCTGTAATGCAAAAACAAACATTTGTGCACAGATTGGGCAAGCATGTACGCAGATGTACGAAAGTTGGTACGCATATAGATCTCATCGACCCGAACAACTTTCGCCCTCTAACATTTTAGCTCCGCCCAACAGGAAGTCCGCCATTTTGGATTGTTTAAAAAATGCATGCGGTGAACTTTTGAATACTCCTTCTAGAGGATGCATGCGATTGACACCAAAAGTGATGAACATGATGTCAAGACATTGGACTTGCTAAATTGCGAAGGGATTTTTGATATCTCGAACGGTTCTGCCATGGCGAGCCGACAAAGTTGTGGCGAAATCAGAGAAACAGGAAGTGTCTAATATCTAAGGCAAAAAATGTCTTATTGTAATGACACGCGGGGTGTTTGTTCATCTGAAGATTCCGATCGCATCGATGTGCCTATTGTGACTCCCGGGTATAGCGCCACCAGCAGGCGCCAGGAAGTGTGTCAGTCACAAAGCTGGATTTTTTTGAAAGTTCCATGCAATGTTCTTTTAAATACTCCTTCTAGGATTTTCATGCGATTGACACGAGAAGTGGTCAACATGATGCCGAGACATTGTAGATGATAAATTGCGAAGGAATTTTTGACATCTCGAAAGCTGTTCCCATGGCAACGCGTCAAACTTTACTTTAATTTCAGGCATGTTTAAGGCTCTTGGCGTGCTTAGTTGAACTTTAAATTTGGCACACACATCAGAGTTTTCGGCTGTTAAGTGTTGACAAAAAGGTCAGACATAGGCGTGTCTCTTAAGTGGCTCACTAGTGCACCTGTTTGTCTAAAATGTGGGGTTTCTTTTACCTACAGTCCCCAAATGGCTCAGAAACAACATTAAATAGCCCACTGATGTTTTACCCACTTGATGCCCTTGCCCACCGTGCATCGTTTTCTCTGACGCACCGTGTAGCGGTAAAAAAACGTGCGAGGGCCCGCCATTGCTGCTTGCAGCTATATTTTTTCTTCTTCTTCTTCTTCTTCTCCGAAATGGATCGCATTTTTGAGGGCCTAAACATACCCGAAAACTCATGAAAATTTGCACACGCGTCAGAAGTGGCGAAAATTTACATGTAGTATAGGTGTCAGAAGTGGGCGTGTAAAAATGGCTCGATAGCGCCACCTGCAAAATTTCAAAAGAACAGCCCCCCCACTATGAAAAATGTACGGATACGAAATTTGGTAGGGTCATCTATGACCCCAAGACCTTCAAAAAAGTCTCTTGGAGCTAAGCTCTAAACCCCACAGGAAGTCCGCCATTTTGAATTTTCTCTGTCATTTTTTGGCATTTCCAAGCGTCGTACTTTAACGAACTCCTCCTAGAGATTTTATCAGATCGTCATCATATTTGGTCAATCTCATCTAAAGGCCTTTACGATGTTAAATTGCGGAGATCTTGACTTTTCGTTGAAGGGTGTGTCCGTGGCGGCCTGACAAAGTTAAGTGTTTTCGCCATGAAACAGGAAGTTGTTATAACTAAGGCATACAATGTCCAATCTGCCCCACGCTTCACATGTTTGATAAGGGTCTTGACCTGAACACATTTCAATGCCAATATTCAGCTTCAGTCATAGCGCCACCTAGAGGTAGCAGGAAATGCCATGTTTTACGCTGTGATTTACTGCTCTTAGAGATTTAATAAAATCATCATCATATTTGGTGAAAATGATTTTAAGCCCTTTGCGATGATAAATTGCAAAGATCTTAACTTTTCGTTGAAGGGCGTGTCCGTGGCAGCCTGGCAAAGTGTGATGTTTCACCATGAAACAGGAAGCTGTTGTAATTCAGGCATACATTGTTTGATCTGCTCCAGACTTCACACGTTTGATAAGGGTCCCGGCCTGAACACGTCAATATTACAATAATCAGGTACCGTCATAGCGCCACCTGCTGCACACAGGCGGTGTGGCACATCAGTTTCCCTTTGAATATCCACCTGTATTTACCCACTTTAATTCATACCCCCCTGGTTCACTACTTTACTAATGCCATAGGGTGGCGGTGAACATGCGTGCGAGGGCCCTTCCATCGCTGCTTGCAGCTTTAATTAGGGGTCAAGCCACGAAGTGGCGTAGACACCTATTGTTATTGTTAGTTTTCTTATTAGGGGTCAAGCCCCGAAGGGGCGTAGAACCCTATTGTTATTGTTAGTTTTCTTATTAGGGGTCAAGCCCCGAAGGGGCGTAGAACCCTATTGTTATTGTTAGTTTTCTTATTATTAGGGGTCAAGCCACGAAGTGGCGTAGACACCTATTGTTATTGTCAGTTTTCTTATTATTATTATTCATCCTTGTTCTTCCGCCATTGAAGTCAATGGCAGCCCATAGAACCGTACGTAGGAAAGTTATGAAATTTGGTACACATGTAGAGGACAGCCTCAGAAGTTACTGTAGCAACATTGGTGTGTCTGACTCAAACCCTCTAGCGCCACCAACAGTCCAAAAATCCACTTATGTTCATGCTCATATCTTCTGACTTGTGAGTCCTAGAAACTAAATTCTTGTTTCATCTGAATCCTTGGCTCATGATGATTCAATTGCACACATTGATGTCATTTGTGTCATCCACATCTTTCCACCATTTTGAATTTTCCGTAAAACCTACTTTTTCGAACTCCTCCTAGACCGTTTGTCCGATTTGCATGTCCTTTGGTATCTAGCATCTATAGACACCCCTGACAAAAAGTTATCAAAAGCTTTTTGATAGACCAATGCGTTCTCGTATACCGTGACAACATATACGGCGGCGAACACGCCAAAACGGACGTGAGGCCGTATCTTCGCAACACTTTGGTGTATCGACACGAAACTTGGTATATGTCATTACAGTCATGACCTGAGGGTGCCTGCAACGTTTCGTCACAGCGCCACCTAGTGGTCACGAGATTCGAAAAATGCCTATTTTCGCTTATAACTACTTCAAACTTGAGTCTAAAATCATGAAGGTGGTCTTGTTAGATTCCTTGAGGCATGCCGAGTCAAACGATACCAAACGGTTTTCGGTCGACCATTTTGGGTGTCGGCCATTTTGAATTTTCTCATTAAGTTCAGTATTTCACAAACAGAATGGCGTATCGCTACGAAATTTGGCATGGTTCATCAGTGACATGTTCTGAGCGCACCTATAAATATTTAGGACGGTGCCACCTAGTGGTCAGAATATGTAAATAAATTGTTTAAAATCTTTATTTCATTTGATTAAATTGCCACTATGACATAAGACTTCACTCTTTTGATTCCTTGGCTCATGCTGAGTCCGACTGTACCAAGTATGTCTGAGTCAAACCTACTTCCTGTCGGCCATTTTGAATTATATTGAAGACCTACTTTTTCGAACTCCTCCTAGAGCGCTCGTGTGATTGGCTTGAATTTTGGTAGGCATCATCTAGAGACACTCTAGACAAAAAGTTATCAAAAGCTTTTTGGTAGACCTATCCGTTGTCGTATAACGCATCAAAGAATGCGAGGGCGAGCACGCCAAAATGTGTTTGAGCCTGTATCTTCGCAAAACTTTTGCGTATTAATATGAGACTTGGTATATGTCATAACAGTAATGACCTGAGGGTGCATGCACCATTTTGTCACACTGCCCCCTACTGGTCACGAGATATAAAAAATATATATTTTTGCTTATAACTACTGCAAACTTGAATGTAAAATTATGAGACTAGTCTTTTTAGATTTCGTGAGGCATGCCGAGTCAAACGATACCAAATGGTTTTTGGTCGGCCATTTTGTGTGTCGGCCATTTTGAATTTTTTCTTTAAATTGAAGTATTTCAGAAACACAATTGCGTATTGTTATGAAACTTGGTATGGTTCATCAGCAACATGTTCTGGGAGGACTTGTAAACTTTTCGGCGCCCCCTAGTGGTCAAAAGATTTGAAGCTATATCTCTTCATCTCTTTATCGTATTAACACCAAATTTGGTGGGTGTCATCATAATCAAGACCTGAGTCACAATTTATTGTTTGGTCAGTGCCCCCTAGTGGTCAAGTCATATAAGGCTATATCTCCGTATCGCTTTATTGTATTTACACTAAATTTGGTATGTGTCATCACAGTCATGACCTGAGGTACCATTTATTGTTTCGGCACAGCACCACCTAGTGGTCTCAAGATACGAAAAAATTGCTATTTTTTCATAAAACTAATGCAAACTTAGATCTTAAATCATGACAGTCATCACGTATGAATCATTTTTTGCCATGTTTGGCTTGACCCCGGTATCGCTGCTTGCAGCTATATTTATTATTATTATTATTATTATGTTTCCTCTTCCGCCATTGAAGTCAATGGCAGCCCATAGAACCGTACGTAGGAAAGTTATGAAATTTGGCACACATGTAGAGGACAGTCTCAGAAGTTACTATAGCAAATTTGGTGTGTCTGACTCAAACCCTCTAGCGCCACCAACAGTCCAAAAATCCACTTATGTTCATGCTCACAACTTCTGACCCGTGAGTCCTAGAAAATAAATTCTTGTTTCCTCTGAATCCTTGGCTCATGATGATTCAATTGCACATGTTGATGTCATTTGTGTCATGCACATCTTTCCGCCATTTTGAATTTTCCGTAAAACCTACTTTTTCGAACTCCTCCTAGACCGTCCGTCCGATTTGCATGTCCTTTGGTATGTAGCATCTAGAGACACCCCAGACAAAAAGTTATCAAAAGCTTTTTGATAGACCAATGCGTTCTCGTATAAATTGACAACATATATGGCGGCGAGCACGCCAAAACGGACGTGAGGCCGTATCTTCGCAAAACTTTATTGTATCGACACGAAACTTGGTATATGTCATTACAGTCATGACCTGAGGGTGCCTGCAACGTTTCGTCACAGCGCCACCTAGTGGTCACGAGATTCGAAAAATGCCTATTCTCGCTTATAACTACTTCAAACTTGAGCCTAAAATCATGAAGGTGGTCTTGTTAGATTCCTTGAGGCATGCCGAGTCAAACGATACCAAACGGTTTTCGGTCGGCCATTTTGGGTGTCGGCCATTTTGAATTTTCTCATTAAGTTCAGTATTTCACAAACAGAATGGCGTATCGCTACGAAATTTGGCATGGTTCATCAGTGACATGTTCTGAGCGCACTTATAAATCTTTAGGACAGCGCCACCTAGTGGTCAGGATATGTAAATAAATTGTTTAAAATGTTTATATCATTTGATTAAATTGCCACTATGACATAAGACTTCACTCTATTGATTCCTTGGCTCATGCTGAGTCCGACTGTACCAAATATGTCTGAGTCAAACCTACTTCCTGTCGGCCATTTTGAATTATATTGAACACCTACTTTTTCGAACTCCTCCTAGAGCGCTCGTGTGATTGGCTTGATTTTTGGTATGCATCATCTAGAGACACTCTAGACAAAAAGTTATCAAAAGCTTTTCGGTAGACCTATTTGTTGTCGTATAACGCATCAAAGAATGCGAGGGCGAGCACGCCAAAATGTGTTTGAGCCTGTATCTTCGCAAAACTTTTGTGTATTAATATGAGACTTGGTATATGTCATAACAGTGATGACCTGAGGGTGCATGCACCATTTCGTCACACTGCCCCCACTGGTCACGAGATATAAAAAATTTCTATTTTTGCTTATAACTACTGCAAACTTGAATGTAAAATTATGAGAGTGGTCTTGTTAGATTTCGTGAGGCATGCCGAGTCAAACGATACCAAATGGTTTTTGGTCGGCCATTTTGTGTGTCGGCCATTTTGAATTTTTCTTTAAGTTCAAGTATTTCAGAAACGCAATTGCGTATTGTTATGAAACTTGGTATGGTTCATCAGCAACATGTTCTGGGAGGACTTGTAAACTTTCCGGTGCCCCTAGTGGTCAAGAGATTTGAAGCTATATCTCTGCATCTCTTTATCGTATTTACACCAAATTTGGTGGGTGTCATCACAATCAAGACCTGAGTCACAATTTATTTTTTGGTCAGTGCCCCCTAGTGGTCAAGTTATTTAAGGCTATATCTCTGCATCTCTTTATTGTATTTACACCAAATTTGGTGGGTGTCATCACAATCAAGACCTGAGTCACAATTTATTTTTTGGTCAGTGCCCCCTAGTGGTCAAGTCATTTAAGGCTATATCTCCGTATCGCCTTATTGTATTTACACTAAATTTGGTATGTGTCATCACAGTTATGACCTGAGGCACCATCTGTTCTTTTGGCACAGTGCCACCTAGTGGTCTCAAGATAGGAAAAAAATGCTTTTTTTCATAAAACTAATGCAAACTTAGATGTTAAATCATGGCAGTCATCACGTATGAATCATTTTTTGCCATGTTCGGCTTGACCCCGGTATCGCTGCTTGCAGCTATATTTAGGGGTCAAGCCCCGAAGGGGCGTAGAACCCTATTGTTATTGTTAGTTTTCTTATTATTATTTATCTTCCTCGTTCTTCCACCCAAAAGTCAATGGCAGCCCATAGAACCGTACATAGGAAAGTTATGAAATTTGGCACACATGTAGAGGACAGTCTCAGAAGTTACTATAGCAACATTGGTGTGTCTGACTCAAACCCTCTAGCGCCACCAACAGTCCAAAAATCCACTAATGTTCATGCTCATAACTTCTGACTCGTGAGTCCTAGAAACTAAATTCTTGTTTCCTCTGAATCCTTGGCTGATGATGATTCAATTGCACACATTGATGTCATTTGTGTCATGCACATCTTTCCACCATTTTGAATTTTTCGTAAAACCTACTTTTTCGAACTCCTCCTAGACCGTTTGTCCGATTTGCATGTCCTTTGGTATGTAGCATCTAGAGACACCCCAGACAAAAAGTTATCAAAAGCTTTTTAATAGACCAATGCGTTCTCGTATAAATTAACAACATATGTGGGGGCGAGCACGCCAAAACGGACGTGAGGCCGTATCTCCGCAAAACTTTATTGTATCGACACGAAACTTGGTATATGTCATAACAGTCATGACCTGAGGGTGCCTGCAACGTTTCGTCACAGCGCCACCTAGTGGTCACGAGATTCGAAAAATGCCTATGTTCGCTTATAACTACTTCAAACTTGAGTCTAAAATCATGAAGGAGGTCTTGTTAGATTCCTTGAGGCATGCCGAGTCAAACGATACCAAACCGTTTTCGGTCGGCCATTTTGGGTGTCGGCCATTTTGAATTTTTTTATTAAGTTCAGTATTTCACAAACCGAATGGCGTATCGCTACGAAATTTGGCATGGTTCATCGGTGACATGTTCTGAGCGCACCTATAAATCTTTAGGACGGCGCCACCTAGTGGTCAGGATATGTAAATAAATTGTTTAAAATCTTTATATCATTTGATTAAATTGCCACTATGACATAAGACTTCACTCTATTGATTCCTTGGCTCATGCTGAGTCCGACGGTATCAAATATGTCTGAGTCAAACCTACTTCCTGTCGGCCATTTTGAATTATATTGAACATCTACTTTTTCGAACTCCTCCTAGAGCGCTCGTGTGATTGGCTTGATTTTTGGTATGCATCATCTAGAGACACTCTAGACAAAAAGTTATCAAAAGATTTTCGGTAGACCTATCCGTTGTCGTATAACGCATCAAAGAATGCGAGGGCGAGCACGCCAAAATGTGTTTGAGCCTGTATCTTCGCAAAACTTTTGCGTATTAATATGAGACTTGGTATATGTCATAACAGTGATGACCTGAGGGTGCATGCACCATTTCGTCACACTGCCCCCTACTGGTCACGAGATATAAAAAATGTCTATTTTTGCTTATAACTACTGCAAATTTGAATGTAAAATTATGAGACTGGTCTTGTTAGATTTCGTGAGGCATGGCGAGTCAAACGATACCAAATGGTTTTTGGTCGGCCATTTTGTGTGTCGGCCATTTTGAATTTTTTTTTAAGTTCAAGTATTTCAGAAACGCAATTGCGTATTGTTATGAAACTTGGTATGGTTCATCAGCAACATGTTCTGAGAGGACTTGTAAACTTTTCGGCGCCCACTAGTGGTCAAGAGATTTGAAGCTATATCTTTGCATCTCTTTATCGTATTTACACCAAATTTGGTGGGTGTCATCACAATCAAGGCCTGAGTTACAATTTATTGTTTGGTCAGTGCCCCCTAGTGGTCAAGTCATTTAAGGCTATATCTCTGCATCTCTTTATTGTATTAAAACACCAAATTTGGTGGGTGTCATCACAATCAAGACCTGAGTCACAATTTATTATTTGGTCAGTGCCCCCTAGTGGTCAAGTAATTTAAGGCTATATCTCCATATCGCTTTATTGTATTTACACCAAATTTGGTGGGTGTCATCACAATCAAGACCTGAGTCACAATTTATTGTTTGGTCAGTGCCCCCTAGTGGTCAAGTCATTTAAGGCTATATCTCCGTATCGCTTTATTGTATTTACACTAAATTTGGTATGTGTCATCACAGTCATGACCTGAGGCACCATCTATTGTTTCGGCAAAGCGCCACCTAGTGGTCTCAAGATACAAAAAATGCTATTTTTTCATAAAACTAATGCAAACTTAGATCTTAAATCATGACAGTTATCACGTATAAATCATTTTTTGCCATGTTTGGCTTGACCCCGGTATCGCTGCTTGCAGCTATATTTATTATTATTATTCTTCCTCTTCCGCCATTGAAGTCAATGGCAGCCCATAGAACCGTACATAGGAAAGTTATGAAATTTGGCACACATGTAGAGGACAGTCTCAGAAGTTACTATAGCAACTTTGGTGTGTCTGACTCAAACCCTCTAGCGCCACCAACAGTCCAAAAATCCACTTATGTTCATGCTCATAACTTCTGACCCGTGAGTCCTAGAACTAAATTCTTGTTTCCTCTGAATCCTTGGCTCATGATGATTCAATTGCACACATTGATGTCATTTGTGTCATCCACATCTTTCCGCCATTTAGAATTTTCCGTAAAACCTACTTTTTCGAACTCCTCCTAGACCGTTTGTCCGATTTGCATGTCCTTTGATATATAGCATCTAGAGACACCCCAGACAAAAAGTTATCAAAAGCTTTTTGATAGACCAATGCGTTCTCGTATAAATTGACAACATATATGGCGGCGAGCACGCTAAAACGGACGTGAGGCCGTATCTTCGCAAAACTTTATTGTATCGACACGAAACTTGGTATATGTCATTACAGTCATGACCTGAGGGTGCCTGCAACGTTTCGTCACAGCGCCACCTAGTGGTCACGAGATTCGAAAAATGCCTATTCTCGCTTATAACTACTTCAAACTTGAGCCTAAAATCACGAAGGTGGTCTTGTTAGATTCCTTGAGGCATGCCGAGTCAAACTATACCAAACGGTTTTCGGTCGGCCATTTTGGGTGTCGGCCATTTTGAATTTTCTCATTAAGTTCAGTATTTCACAAACAGAATGGCGTATCGCTACGAAATTTGGCATGGTTTATCAGTGACATGTTCTGAGCGCACCTATAAATCTTTAGGACGGCGCCACCTAGTGGTCAGGATATGTAAATAAATTGTTTAAAATCTTTATATCATTTGATTAAATTGCCACTATGACATAAGACTTTACTCTATAGATTCCTTGGCTCATGCTGAGTCCGACTGTACCAAATATGTCTGAGTCAAACCTACTTCCTGTCGGCCATTTTGAATTATATTGAACACCTACTTTTTCGAACTCCTCCTAGAGCGCTCGTGTGATTGGCTTGATTTTTGGTATGCATCATCTAGAGACACTCTAGACAAAAAGTTATCAAAAGCTTTTCGGTAGACCTATCCGTTGTCGTATAACGCATCAAAGAATGCGAGGGCGAGCACGCCAAAATGTGTTTGAGCCTGTATCTTCGCAAAACTTTTGCGTATTAATATGAGACTTTGTATATGTCATACCAGTGATGACCTGAGGGTGCATGCACCATTTCGTCACACTGCCCCCTACTGGTCACGAGATATAAAAAATGTCTACTTTTGCTTATAACTATTGCAAACTTGAATGTAAAATTATGAGACTGGTCTTGTTAGATTTCTTGAGGCATGCTGAGTCAAACGATACCAAATGGTTTTTGGTCGGCCATTTTGTGTGTCGGCCATTTTGAATTTTTTCTTTAAGTTCAAGTATTTCAGAAACGCAATTGCGTATTGTTATGAAACTTGGTATGGTTCATCAGCAACATGTTCAGAGAGGACTTGTAAACTTTTCGGCGCCCCCTAGTGGTCAAGAGATTTGAAGCTATATCTCTGCATCTCTTTATCGTATTTACACCAAATTTGGTGGGTGTCATCACAATCAAGACCTGAGTCATAATTTATTGTTTGGTCAGTGCCCCCTAGTGGTCAAGTCATTTAAGGCTATATCTCCGTATCGCTTTATTGTATTTACACTAAATTTGGTATGTGTCATCACAGTCATGACCTGAGTCACAATTAATTTTTTGGTCAGTGCCACCTAGTGGTCAAGTTATTTAAGGCTATATCTCTGCATCTCTTTATTGTATTTACACCAAATTTGGTATGTGTCATCACAGTCATGACCTGAGACACCATATATTGTTTTGGCACAGCGCCACCTAGTGGTCTCAAGATACAAAAAAAATGCTATTTTTTCATAAAACTAATGCAAACTTAGATTTTAAATCATGACAGTCATCACGTATGAATCATTTTTTGCCATGTTTGGCTTGACCCCGGTATCGCTGCTTGCAGCTATATTTAGGGGTCAAGCCACGAAGTGGCGTAGACACCTATTGTTTCTGTTAGTTTTCTTATTATTATTATTCAGTTTCTTGTTCTTCCGCCATTGAAGTCAATGGCAGCCCATAGAACCGTACGTAGGAAAGTTATGAAATTTGGCACACATGTAGAGGACAGTCTCAGAAGTTACTATAGCAACATTGGTGTGTCTGACTCAAACCCTCTAGCGCCACCAACAGTCCAAAAATCCACTTATGTTCATGCTCATAACTTCTGACCCGTGAGTCCTAGAAACTAAATTCTTGTTTCCTCTGAATCCTTGGCTCATGATGATTCAATTGCACACATTGATGTCATTTGTGTCATGCACATCTTTCCGCCATTTTGAATTTTCCGTAAAACCTACTTTTTCGAACTCCTCCTAGACCGTTCGTCCGATTTGCATGTCCTTTGGTATGTAGCATCTAGAGACACCCCAGACAAAAAGTTATCAAAAGCTTTTTGATAGACCAATGCGTTCTCGTATAAATTGACAACATATATGGCGGCGAGCACGCCAAAACGGACGTGAGGCCGTATCTTCGCAAAACTTTATTGTATCGACACGAAACTTGGTATATGTCATTACAGTCATGACCTGAGGGTGCCTGCAACGTTTCGTCACAGCGCCACCTAGTGGTCACGAGATTCGAAAAATGCCTATTTTTGCTTATAACTACTTCAAACTTGAGTCTAAAATCATGAAGGTGGTCTTGTTAGATTCCTTGAGGCATGCCGAGTCAAACGATACCAAACGGTTTTCGGTCGGCCATTTTGGGTGTCGGCCATTTTGAATTTTCTCATTAAGTTCAGTATTTCACAAACAGAATGGCGTATCGCTACGAAATTTGGCATGGTTCATCAGTGACATGTTCTGAGCGCACCTATAAATCTTTAGGACGGCGCCACCTAGTGGTCAGGATATGTAAATAAATTGTTTAAAATCTTTATATCATTTGATTAAATTGCCACTATGACATAAGACTTCACTCTATTGATTCCTTGGCTCATGCTGAGTCCGACTGTACCAAATATGTCTGAGTCAAACCTACTTCCTGTCGGCCGTTTTGAATTATATTGAACACCTACTTTTTCGAACTCCTCCTAGAGCACTCGTGTGATTGGCTTGATTTTTGGTACGCATCGTCTAGAGACACTCTAGACAAAAAGTTATCAAAAGCTTTTCGGTAGACCTATCCGTTGTCGTATAACGCATCAAAGAATGCGAGGGCGAGCACGCCAAAATGTGTTTGAGCCTGTATCTTCGCAAAACTTTTGCGTATTAATATGAGACTTGGTATATGTCATAACAGTGATGACCTGAGGGTGCATGCACCAT
Organism: Misgurnus anguillicaudatus; assembly: GCF_027580225.2. NCBI lineage: Eukaryota > Metazoa > Chordata > Actinopteri > Cypriniformes > Cobitidae > Misgurnus > Misgurnus anguillicaudatus. Next base: position 33,234,619 of record NC_073342.2, read on the forward strand.
TTCGTCACACTGCCCCCTACTGGTCACGAGATATAAAAAATGTCTATTTTTGCTTATAACTACTGCAAACTTGAATGTAAAATTATGAGACTGGTCTTGTTAGATTTCTTGAGGCATGCCGAGTCAAACGATACCAAATGGTTTTTGGTCGGCCATTTTGTGTGTCGGCCATTTTGAATTTTTCTTTAAGTTCAAGTATTTCAGAAACGCAATTGCGTATTGTTATGAAACTTGGTATGGTTCATCAGCAACATGTTCTGGGAGGACTTGTAAACTTTTCGGTGCCCCCTAGTGGTCAAGAGATTTGAAGCTATATCTCTGCATCTCTTTATCGTATTTACACCAAATTTGGTGGGTGTCATCACAATCAAGGCCTGAGTCACAATTTATTGTTTGGTCAGTGCCCCCTAGTGGTCAAGTCATTTAAGGCTATATCTCCGTATCTCTTTATTGTATTTACACTAAATTTGGTATGTGTCATCACAGTCATGACCTGAGGCACCATCTATTCTTTCGGCACAGTGCCACCTAGTGGTCTCAAGATACGAAAAAATTGCTATTTTTTTCATAAAACTAATGCAAACTTAGATCTTAAATCATGACAGTCATCACGTATGAATCATTTTTTGCCATGTTTGGCTTGACCCCGGTATCGCTGCTTGCAGCTATATTTAGGGGTCAAGCCCCGAAGGGGCGTAGAACCCTATTGTTATTGTTAGTTTTCTTATTAGGGGTCAAGCCCCGAAGGGGCGTAGAACCCTATTGTTATTGTTAGTTTTCTTATTAGGGGTCAAGCCACGAAGTGGCGTAGACACCTATTGTATCTGTTAGTTTTCTTATTATTATTCTTCTTCCTTCTTCCTCCATTGAAGTCAATGGCAGCCCATAGAACCGTACGTAGGAAAGTTATGTAATTTGGCACACATGTAGAGGACAGTCTAAGAAGTTACTATAGCAACATTGGTGTGTCTGACTCAAACCCTCTAGCGCCACCAACAGTCCAAAAATCCACTTATGTTCATGCTTATAACTTCTGGCCCGTGAGTCCTAGAAACTAAATTCTTGTTTCCTCTGAATCCTTGGCTCATGATGATTCAATTGCACACATTGATGTCATTTGTGTCATGCACATCTTTCCGCCATTTTGAATTTTTCGTAAAACCTACTTTTTCGAACTCCTCCTAGACCGTTTGTCCGATTTGCATGTCCTTTGGTATGTAGCATCTAGAGACACCCAAGACAAAAAGTTATCAAAAGCTTTTTGATAGACCAATGCGTTCTCATATAAATTGACAACATATATGGCGGCGAGCACGCCAAAACGGACGTGAGGCCGTATCTTCGCAAAACTTTATTGTATCGACACGAAACTTGGTATATGTCATAACAGTCATGACCTGAGGGTGCCTGCAACGTTTCGTCACAGCGCCACCTAGTGGTCACGAGATTCGAAAAATGCCTATTTTCGCTTATAACTACTTCAAACTTGAGTCTAAAATCATGAAGGAGGTCTTGTTAGATTCCTTGAGGCATGCCGAGTCAAACGATACCAAACCGTTTTCGGTCGGACATTTTGGGTGTCGGCCATTTTGAATTTTCTCATTAAGTTCAGTATTTCACAAACCGAATTGCGTATGGCTACGAAATTTGGCATGGTTCATCGGTGACATGTTCTGAGCGCACCTATAAATCTTTAGGACGGCGCCACCTAGTGGTCAGGATATGTAAAGAAATTTTTTAAAATCTTTATAGCATTTGATTAAATTGCCACTATGACATAAGACTTCACTCAATTGATTCCTTGGCTCATGCTGAGTCCGACGGTATAAAATATGTCTGAGTCAAACCTACTTCCTGTCGGCCATTTTGAATTATATTGAACACCTACTTTTTCGAACTCCTCCTAGAGCGCTCGTGTGATTGGCTTGATTTTTGGTATGCATCATCTAGAGACACTCTAGACAAAAAGTTATCAAAAGCTTTTCGGTAGACCTATCCGTTGTCGTATAACGCATCAAAGAATGCGAGGGCGAGCACGCCAAAATGTGTTTGAGCCTGTATCTTCGCAAAACTTTTGCGTATTAATATGAGACTTGGTATATGTCATAACAGTGATGACCTGAGGGTGCATGCACCATTTCGTCACACTGCCCCCTACTGGTCACGAGATATAAAAAATGTCTATTTTTGCTTATAACTACTGCAAATTTGAATGTAAAATTATGAGACTGGTCTTGTTAGATTTCGTGAGGCATGCAGAGTCAAACGATACCACATGGTTTTTGGTCGGCCATTTTGTGTGTCGGCCATTTTGAATTTTTCTTTAAGTTCAAGTATTTCAGAAACGCAACTGTGTATTGTTATGAAACTTGGTATGGTTCATTACCTACATGTTCTGGGAGGACTTGTAAACTTTTCGGTGCCCCCTAGTGGTCAAGAGATTTGAAGCTATATCTCTGCATCTCTTTATCGTATTTACACCAAATTTGGTGGGTGTCATCACAATCAAGACCTGAGTCACAATTTATTTTTTGGTCAGTGCCCCCTAGTGGTCAAGTCATTTAAGGCTATATTTCTGCATCTCTTTATTGTATTTACACCAAATTTGGTGGGTGTCATCACAATCAAGACCTGAGTCACAATTTATTGTTTGGTTAGTGGCCCCTAGTGGTCAAGTCATTTAAGGCTATATCTCTGCATCTCTTTATTGTATTTACACCAAATTTGGTGGGTGTCATCACAATCAAGACCTGAGTCACAATTTATTGTTTGGTTAGTGCCCCCTAGTGGTCAAGTCATTTAAGGCTATATCTCTGTATTGCTTTATCGTATTTACACTAAATTTGGTATGTGTCATCACAGTCATGACCTGAGGCACCATCTATTGTTTCTGCACCGTGCCACCTAGTGGTCTCAAGATACAAAAAATTGCTATTTTTTCATAAAACTAATGCAAACTTAGATCTTAAATCATGACAGTCATCACGTATGAATAATTTTTTGCCATGTTTGGCTTGACCCCGGTATCGCTGCTTGCAGCTATATTTAGGGGTCAAGCCCCGAAGGGGCGTAGAACCCTATTGTTATTGTTAGTTTTCTTATTATTATTATTATTAGGGGTCAAGCCCCGAAGGGGCGTAGAACCCTATTGTTATTGTTAGTTTTCTTATTATTATTGTTATTCTTGTTCCTCGTTCTTCCACCCAAAAGTCAATGGCAGCCCATAGAACCGTACGTAGGAAAGTTATGAAATTTGGCATACATGTAGAGGACAGTCTCAGAAGTTACTATAGCAACTTTGGTGTGTCTGACTCAAACCCTCTAGCGCCACCAACAGTCCAAAAATCCACTTATGTTCATGCTCATAACTTCTGACCCGTGAGTCCTAGAAACTAAATTCTTGTTCCCTCTGAATCCTTTGCTCATGATGATTCAAATGCACACATTGATGTCATTTGTGTCATGCACATCTTTCCGCCATTTTGAATTTTCCGTAAAACCTACTTTTTCGAACTCCTCCTAGAGCGTTTGTCCGATTTGCATGTCCTTTGGTATCTAGCATCTATAGACACCCCTGACAAAAAGTTATCAAAAGCTTTTTGATAGACCAATGCGTTCTCGTATACCGTGACAACATATACGGCGGCGAGCACGCCAAAACGGACGTGAGGCCGTATCTTCGCAACACTTTGGTGTATCGACACGAAACTTGTCATATGTCATTACAGTCATGACCTGAGGGTGCCTGCAACGTTTCGTCACAGCGCCACCTAGTGGTCACGAGATTCGAAAAATGCCTATTTTCGCTTATAACTACTTCAAACTTGAGTCTAAAATCATGAAGGTGGTCTTGTTAGATTCCTTGAGGCATGCCGAGTCAAACGATACCAAACGGTTTTCGGTCGGCCATTTTGGGTGTCGGCCATTTTGAATTTTCTCATTAAGTTCAGTATTTCACAAACAGAATGGCGTATCGCTACGAAATTTGGCATGGTTCATCAGTGACATGTTCTGAGCGCACCTATAAATCTTTAGGACGGCGCCACCTAGTGGTCAGGATATGTAAATAAATTGTTTAAAATCTTTATTTCATTTGATTAAATTGCCACTATGACATAAGACTTCACTCTATTGATTCCTTGGCTCATGCTGAGTCCGACTGTACCAAGTATGTCTGAGTCAAACCTACTTCCTGTCGGCCATTTTGAATTATATTGAAGACCTACTTTTTCGAACTCCTCCTAGAGCGCTTGTTTGATTGGCTTGAATTTTGGTAGGCATCATCTAGAGACACTCTAGACAAAAAGTTATCAAAAGATTTTCGTTAGACCTATCCGTTGTCGTATAACGCATCAAAGAATGCGAGGGCGAGCACGCCAAAATGTGTTTGAGCCTGTATCTTCGCAAAACTTTTGCGTATTAATATGAGACTTGGTATATGTCATAACAGTGATGACCTGAGGGTGCATGCACCATTTCGTCACACTGCCCCCTACTGGTCACGAGATATAAAATATGTCTATTTTTGATTATAACTACTGCAAACTTGAATGTAAAATTATGAGACTAGTATTTTTAGATTTCGTGAGGCATGCCGAGTCAAACGATACCAAATGGTTTTTGGTCGGCCATTTTGTGTGTCGGCCATTTTGAATTTGTTCTTTAAATTGAAGTATTTCAGAAACACAATTGCGTATTGTTATGAAACTTGGTATGGTTCATCAGCAACATGTTCTGGGAGGACTTGTAAACTTTTCGGTGCCCCCTAGTGGTCAAGAGATTTGAAGCTATATCTTTGCATCTCTTTATCGTATTTACACCAAATTTGGTGGGTGTCATCACAATCAAGACCTGAGTCACAATTTATTTTTTGGTCAGTGCCCCCTAGTGGTCAAGTTATTTAAGGCTATATCTCTGCATCTCTTTATTGTATTTACACCAAATTTGGTGGGTGTCATCACAATCAAGACCTGAGTCACAATTTATTTTTTGGTCAGTGCCCCCTAGTGGTCAAGTCATTTAAGGCTATATCTCTGCATCTCTTTATTGTATTTACACCAAATTTGGTGGGTGTCATCACAATCAAGACCTGAGTCACAATTTATTATTTGGTCAGTGCCCCCTAGTGGTCAAGTCATTTAAGGCTATATCTCCGTATCGCTTTATTGTATTTACACCAAATTTGGTGGGTGTCATTACAATCAAGACCTGAGTCACAATTTATTGTTTGGTCAGTGCCCCCTAGTGGTCAAGTCATTTAAGGCTATATCTCCGTATCGCTTTATTGTATTTACACTAAATTTGGTATGTGTCATCACAGTCATGACCTGAGGCACCATCTATTGTTTCGGCAAAGCGCCACCTAGTGGTCTCAAGATACAAAAAATGCTATTTTTTCATAAAACTAATGCAAACTTAGATCTTAAATCATGACAGTTATCACGTATGAATCATTTATTGCCATGTTTGGCTTGACCCCGGTATCGCTGCTTGCAGCTATATTTATTATTATTATTATTATTATTATTATTATTATTATTATGTTTCCTCTTCCGCCATTGAAGTCAATGGCAGCCCATAGAACCGTACGTAGGAAAGTTATGAAATTTGGCACACATGTAAAGGAAAGTCTCAGAAGTTACTATAGCAACATTGGTGTGTCTGACTCAAACCCTCTAGCGCCACCAACAGTCCAAAAATCCACTTATGTTCATGCTCATAACTTCTGACCCGTGAGTCCTAGAAACTAAATTCCTGTTTCTTCTGAATCATTGGCTCATGATGATTCAATTGCACACGTTGATGTCATTTGTGTCATGCAAATCTTTCCGCCATTTTGAATTTTCGGTAAAACCTACTTTTTCGAACTCCTCCTAGAGCGTCCGTCCGATTTGCATGTCCTTTGGTATGTAGCATCTAGAGACACCCCAGACAAAAAGTTATCAAAAGCTTTTTGATAGACCAATGCGTTCTCGTATAAATTGACAACATATATGGCGGCGAGCACGCCAAAACGGACGTGAGGCCATATCTTCGCAAAACTTTATTGTATCGACACGAAACTTGGTATATGTCATTACAGTCATGACCTGAGGGTGCCTGCAACGTTTCGTCACAGCGCCACCTAGTGGTCACGAGATTCGAAAAATGCCTATTTTCGCTTATAACTACTTCAAACTTGAGTCTAAAATCATGAAGGTGGTCTTGTTAGATTCCTTGAGGCATGCCGAGTCAAACGATACCAAACGGTTTTCGGTCGGCCATTTTGGGTGTCGGCCATTTTGAATTTTCTCATTAAGTTCAGTATTTCACAAACAGAATGGCGTATCGCTACGAAATTTGGCATGGTTCATCGGTGACATGTTCTGAGCGCACCTATAAATCTTTAGGACGGCGCCACCTAGTGGTCAGGATATGAAAATAATTTTTTTTAAATCTTTGTCATTTGATTAAATTGCCACTATGACATAAGACTTCACTCTATTGATTCCTTGGCTCATGTTGAGTCCGACTGTACCAAATATGTCTGAGTCAAACATACTTCCTGTCGGCCATTTTGAATTTTCTCATTAAGTTCAGTATTTCACAAACAGAATGACCTATCGCTACGAAATTTGGCATGGTTCATCAGTGACATGTTCTGAGCACACCTATAAATCTTTAGGACGGCGCCACCTAGTGGTCAGAATATGTAAAGAAATTGTTTAAAATCTTTATAGCATTTGATTCATTTGCCACATTGACATAAGACTTCACTCTATTGATTCCTTGGCTCGTGCCGAGTCCAACTGTACCAAATATGTCAGAGTCAAACCTACTTCCTGTCGGCCATTTTGAATTATATTGAACACCTACTTTTTCGAACTCCTCCTAGAGCGCTTGTTTGATAGTCCTGATTTTTGGTACTCATCATCTAGAGACACTCTAGACAAAAAGTTATCAAAAGCTTTTCGGTAGACCTATCCGTTGTCGTATAACCCATCAAAGAATGCGAGGGCGAGCACGCCAAAATGTGTTTGAGCCTGTATCTTCGCAAAACTTTTGCGTATTAATATGAGACTTGGTATATGTCATAACAGTGATGACCTGAGGGTGCATGCACCATTTCGTCACACTGCCCCCTACTGGTCACGAGATATAAAAAATGTCTATTTTTGCTTATAACTACTGCAAACTTGAATGTAAAATTATGAGACTGGTCTTGTTAGATTTCGTGAGGCATGCCGAGTCAAACGATACCAAATGGTTTTTGGTCGGCCATTTTGTGTGTCGGCCATTTTGAATTTTTCTTTAAGTTCAAGTATTTCAGAAACGCAATTGCGTATTGTTATGAAACTTGGTATGGTTCATCAGCAACATGTTCTGAGAGGACTTGTAAACTTTTCTGCGCCCCCTAGTGGTCAAGAGATTTGAAGCTATATCTCTGCATCTCTTTATCGTATTTACACCAAATTTGGTGGGTGTCATCACAATCATGACATGAGTCCCCATCTATTGTTTTGGTCAGTGCCCCCTAGTGGTCAAGTCATTTAAGGCTATATCTCCGTATCACTTTATCGTATTTACACTAAATTTGGTATGTGTCATCACAGTCATGGCCTGAGGCACGATCTATTGTTTCGGCACAGCGCCACCTAGTGGTCTCAAGATACAAAAAAATTGCTATTTTTTTCCTAAAACTAATGCAAACTTAGATCTTAAATCATGACAGTCATCACGTATGAATCAATTTTGCCATGTTTGGCTTGACCCCGGTATCGCTGCTTGCAGCTATATTTAGGGGTCAAGCCCCGAAGGGGCGTAGAACCCTATTGTTATTGTTAGTTTTCTTATTATTATTATTATTATTATTATTATTATTCATCTTCTTGTTCTTCCGCCATTGAAGTCAATGGCAGCCCATAGAACCGTACATAGGAAAGTTATGAAATTTGGCACACATGTAGAGGACAGTCTCAGAAGTTACTATAGCAACATTGGTGTGTCTGACTCAAACCCTCTAGCGCCACCAACAGTCCAAAAATCCACTTATGTTCATGCTCATAACTTCTGACCCGTGAGTCCTAGAAACTAAATTCTTGTTTCCTCTGAATCCTTGGCTCATGATGATTCAATTGCACACATTGATGTCATTTGTGTCATGCACATCTTTCCGCCATTTTGAATTTTCCTTAAAACCTACTTTTTCGAACTCCTCCTAGAGCGATCGTCCGATTTGCATGTCCTTTGGTATGTAGCATCTAGAGACACCCCAGACAAAAAGTTATCAAAAGCTTTTTGATAGACCAATGCGTTCTCGTATAAATTGACAACATATATGGCGGCGAGCACGCCAAAACGGACGTGAGGCTGTATCTTCGCAAAACTTTATTGTATCGACACGAAACTTGGTATATGTCATTACAGTCATGACCTGAGGGTGCCTGCAACGTTTCGTCACAGCGCCACCTAGTGGTCACGAGATTCGAAAAATGCCTATTTTTGCTTATAACTACTTCACACTTGAGTCTAAAATCACGAAAGGGGTCTTGTTAGATTCCTTGAGGCATGCCGAGTCAAACGATACCAAACGGTTTTCGGTCGGCCATTTTGGGTGTCGGCCATTTTGAATTTTCTCATTAAGTTCAGTATTTCACAAACAGAATGGCGTATTGCTACGAAATTTGGCATGGTTCATCAGTGACATGTTCTGAGCGCACCTATAAATCTTTAGGACGGCGCCACCTAGTGGTCAGGATATGTAAATAAATTGTTTAAAATCTTTATATCATTTGATTAAATTGCCACACTGACATAAGAATTTACTCTACTGATTCCTTGGCTCGTGCTGAGTCCGACTGTACCAAATATGTCTGAGTCAAACCTACTTCCTGTCGGCCATTTTGAATTATATTGAACAGCTACTTTTTCGAACTCCTCCTAGAGCGCTCGTGTGATTGGCTTGATTTTTGGTATGCATCATCTAGAGACACTCTAGACAAAAAGTTATCAAAAGCTTTTCAGTAGACCTATCCGTTGTCGTATAACGCATCAAAGAATGCGAGGGCGAGCACGCCAAAATGTGTTTGAGCCTGTATCTTCGCAAAACTTTTGCGTATTGATATGAGACTTGGTATATGTCATAACAGTGATGACCTGAGGGTGCATGCACCATTTCGTCACACTGCCCCCTACTGGTCACGAGATATAAAACATGTCTATTTTTGCTTATAACTACTGCAAACTTGAATGTAAAATTATGAGACTGGTCTTGTTAGATTTCGTGAGGCATGCCGAGTCAAACGATACCAAATGGTTTTTGGTCGGCCATTTTGTGTGTCGGCCATTTTGAATTTTTTCTTTAAGTTCAAGTATTTCAGAAACGCAATTGCGTATTGTTATGAAACTTGGTATGGTTCATCAGCAACATGTTCTGGGAGGACTTGTAAACTTTTCGGCGCCCCCTAGTGGTCAAGAGATTTGAAGCTATATCTCTGCATCTCTTTATCGTATTTACACCAAATTTGGTGGGTGTCATCACAATCAAGACCTGAGTCACAATTTATTGTTTGGTCAGTGCCCCCTAGTGGTCAAGTCATTTAAGGCTATATCTTCGTATCGCTTTATCGTATTTACACTAAATTTGGTATGTGTCATCACAGTCATGACCTGAGGCACCATCTATTGTTTCGGCAAAGCGCCACCTAGTGGTCTCAAGATACGAAAAAATTGCTATTTTTTCCCTAAAACTAATGCAAACTTAGATCTTAAATCATGACAGTCATCACGTATGAATCATTTTTTGCCATGTTTGGCTTGACCCCGGTATCGCTGCTTGCAGCTATATTTATTATTATTATTATTATTATTATTGTTATTCTTGTTCCTCGTTCTTCCACCCAAAAGTCAATGGCAGCCCATAGAACCGTACATAGGAAAGTTATGAAATTTGGCACACATGTAGAGGACAGTCACAGAAGTTACTATAGCAACATTGGTGTGTCTGACTCAAACCCTCTAGCGCCACCAACAGTCCAAAAATCCACTTATGTTCATGCTCACAACTTGTGACCCGTGAGTCCTAGAAAATAAATTCTTGTTTCCTCTGAATCCTTGGCTCATGATGATTCAGTTGCACATGTTGATGTCATTTGTGTCATGCACATCTTTCCGCCATTTTGAATTTTCCGTAAAACCTACTTTTTCGAACTCCTCCTAGACCGTCCGTCCGTTTTGCATGTCCTTTGGTATGTAGCATCTAGAGACACCCCAGACAAAAAGTTATCAAAAGCTTTTTGATAGACCAATGCGTTCTCGTATAAATTCACAACATATATGGCGGCGAGCCCGCCAAAACGGACATGTGGCCGTATCTTCGCAAAACTTTATTGTATCGACACGAAACTTGGTATATGTCATTACAGTCATGACCTGAGGGTGCCTGCAACGTTTCGTCACAGCGCCACCTAGTGGTCACGAGATTCGAAAAATGCTTATTTTCGCTTATAACTACTTCAAACTTGAGTCTAAAATCATGAAGGTGGTCTTGTAAGATTCCTTGAGGCATGCCGAGTCAAACGATACCAAACGGTTTTCGGTCGGCCATTTTGGGTGTCGGCCATTTTGAATTTTCTCATTAAGTTCAGTATTTCACAAACAGAATGGCGTATCGCTACGAAATTTGGCATGGTTCATCAGTGACATGTTCTGAGCTCACCTATAAATCTTTAGGACAGCGCCACCTAGTGGTCAGGATATGTAAATAAATTGTTTAAAATCTTTATATCATTTGATTAAATTGCCACTATGACATAAGACTTCACTCTATTGATTCCTTGGCTCATGCTGAGTCCAACTGTACCAAATATATCTGAGTCAAACCTACTTCCTGTCGGCCATTTTGAATTATATTGAACACCTACTTTTTCGAACTCCTCCTGGAGCGCTCGTCTGATTGGCTTGATTTTTGGTATGCATCTTCTAGAGACACTCTAGACAAAAAGTTATCAAAAGCTTTTCGGTAGACCTATCCGTTGTCGTATAACGCATCAAAGAATGCGAGGGCGAGCACGCCAAAATGTGTTTGAGCCTGTATCTTCGCAAAACTTTTGCGTATTAATATGAGACTTGGTATATGTCATAACAGTGATGACCTGAGGGTGCATGCACCATTTCGTCACACTGCCCCCTACTGGTCATGAGATATTAAACATTTCTAATTTTGCTTATAACTACTGCAAACTTGAATGTAAAATTATGAGACTGGTCTTGTTAGATTTCGTGAGGCATGCCGAGTCAAACGATACCAAATGGTTTTTGGTCGGCCATTTTGTGTGTCGGCCATTTTGAATTTTTTCTTTAAGTTCAAGTATTTCAGAAACGCAATTGCGTATTGTTATGAAACTTGGTATGGTTCATCAGCAACATGTTCCGGGAGGACTTGTAAACTTTTCGGCGCCCCCTAGTGGTCAAGAGATTTGAAGCTATATCTCTGCATCTCTTTATCGCATTTACACCAAATTTGGTGGGTGTCATCACAATCATGACCTGAGTCACCATCTATTGTTTTGGTCAGTGCCCCCTAGTGGTCAAGTCATTTTAGGCTATATCTCCGTATCGCTTTATCGTATTTACACTAAATTTGGTATGTGTCATCACAGTCATGGCCTGAGGCACCATCTCTTGTTTCGGCACAGTGCCTCCTAGTGGTCACAAGATACAAAAAATTGCTATTTTTTCCTAAAACTAATGCAAACTTAGATCTTAAATCATGACAGTCATCACGTATGAATTATTTTTGCCATGTTTGGCTTGACCCCGGTATCGCTGCTTGCAGCTATATTTATGGGTCAATCCACGAAGTGGCGTAGACACCTATTGTTATTGTTAGTTTTCTTATTATTGTTATTCTTGTTACTCTTTCTTCCAACCAAAAGTCAATGTCAGCCCATATAACAGTACTTAGGAAAGTTATGAAATTTGGCACACATTTAGAGGACAGTCTCAGAAGTTACTATAGCAACTTTGTTTTGTCTGACTCATACCCTCTAGCGCCACCAACAGTCCAAAAATCCACTTATGTTCATGCTCATAACTTCTGACCCGTGAGTCCTAGAAACTAAATTCTTGTTTCCTCTGAATCCTTGGCTCATGATGATTCAAATGCACACATTGATGTCATTTGTGTCATGCACATCTTTCCGCCATTTTGAATTTTCCGTAAAACCTACTTTTTCGAACTCCTCCTAGAGCGTTTGTCCGATTTGCATGTCCTTTAGTATCTAGCATCTAGAGACACCCCTGACAAAAAGTTATCAAAAGCTTTTTGATAGACCAATGCGTTCTCGTATACCGTGACAACATATACGGCGGCGAGCACGCCAAAACGGACGTGAGGCCGTATCTTCGCAACACTTTGGTGTATCGACACGAAACTTGGTATATGTCATTACAGTCTTGACCTGAGGGTGCCTGCAACGTTTCGTCACAGCGCCACCTAGTGGTCACGAGATTCAAAAAATGCTTATTTTCGCTTATAACTACTTCAAACTTGAGTCTAAAATCATGAAGTTGGTCTTGTTAGATTCCTTGAGGCATGCCGAGTCAAACGATACCAAACGGTTTTCGGTCGGCCATTTTGGGTGTCGGCCATTTTGAATTTTCTCATTAAGTTCAGTATTTCACAAACAGAATGGCGTATCGCTACGAAATTTGCCATGGTTCATCAGTGACATGTTCTGAGCACACCTATAAATCTTTAGGACGGCGCCACCTAGTGGTCAGGATATGTAAAGAAATTGTTTAAAATCTTTATATAATTTGATTTATTTGCCACACTGACATGAGACTTCACTCTATTGATTTCTTGGCTCGTGCCGAGTCCGACTGCACCAAATATGTCTGAGTCAAACCTACTTCCTGTCGGCCATTTTGAATTATATTGAACACTTACTTTTTCGAACTCCTCCTAGAGCGCTCGTGTGATTGGCTTGATTTTTGGTATGCATCATCTAGAGACACTCTAGACAAAAAGTTATCAAAAGCTTTTTGGTAGACCTATCCGTTGTCGTATAACGCATCAAAGAATGCGAGGGCGAGCACGCCAAAATGTGTTTGAGCCTGTATCTTCGCAAAACTTTTGCGTATTGATATGAGACTTGGTATATGTCATAACAGTGATGACCTGAGGGTGCATGCACCATTTCGTCACACTGCCCCCTACTGGTCACGAGATATAAAAAATGTCTATTTTTGCTTATAACTACTGCAAATTTGAATGTAAAATTATGAGAGTGGTCTTGTTAGATTTCGTGAGGCATGCCGAGTCAAACGATACCAAATGGTTTTTGGTCGGCCATTTTGTGTGTCGGCCATTTTGAATTTTTCTTTAAGTTCAAGTATTTCAGAAACGCAATTGCGTATTGTTATGAAACTTGGTATGGTTCATCAGCAACATGTTCTGGGAGGACTTGTAAACTTTCCGGTGCCCCCTAGTGGTCAAGAGATTTGAAGCTATATCTCTGCATCTCTTTATCGTATTTACACCAAATTTGGTGGGTGTCATCACAATCAAGACCTGAGTCACAATTTATTTTTTGGTCACTGCCCCCTAGTGGTCAAGTTATTTAAGGCTATATCTCTGCATCTCTTTATTGTATTTACACCAAATTTGGTGGGTGTCATCACAATCAAGACCTGAGTCACAATTTATTTTTTGGTCAGTGCCCCCTAGTGGTAAAGTCATTTAAGGCTATATCTCTGCATCTCTTTATTGTATTTACACTAAATTTGGTGGGTGTCATCACAATCAAGACCTGAGTCACAATTAATTTTTTGGTCAGTGCCCCCTAGTGGTCAAGTTATTTAAGGCTATATCTCTGCATCTCTTTATTGTATTTACACCAAATTTGGTGGGTGTCATCACAATCAAGACCTGAGTCACAATTTATTTTTTGGTCAGTGCCCCCTAGTGTTCAAGTCATTTAAGGCTATATCTCCGTATCGCCTTATTGTATTTACACTAAATTTGGTATGTGTCATCACAGTTATGACCTGAGGCACCATCTGTTCTTTTGGCACAGTGCCACCTAGTGGTCTCAAGATAGGAAAAAAATGCTTTTTTTTCATAAAACTAATGCAAACTTAGATGTTAAATCATGGCAGTCATCACGTATGAATCATTTTTTGCCATGTTCGGCTTGACCCCGGTATCGCTGCTTGCAGCTATATTTAGGGGTCAAGCCACGAAGTGGCGTAGACACCTATTGTTTCTGTTAGTTTTCTTATTATTATTTATCTTCCTCGTTCTTCCACCCAAAAGTCAATGGCAGCCCATAGAACCGTACGTAGGAAAGTTATGAAATTTGGCACACATGTAGAGGACAGTCTCAGAAGTTACTATAGCAACAAAGGTGTGTCTGACTCAAACCCTCTAGCGCCACCAACAGTCCAAAAATCCACTAATGTTCATGCTCATAACTTCTGACCCGTGAGTCCTAGAAACTAAATTCTTGTTTCCACTGAATCCTTTGCTCATGATGATTCAATTGCACACATTGATGTCATTTGTGTCATGCAAATCTTTCCGCCATTTTGAATTTTCCGTAAAACCTACTTTTTCGAACTCCTCCTAGAGCGTTCGTCCGATTTGCATGTCCTTTGGTATGTAGCATCTAGAGACACCACAGACAAAAAGTTATCAAAAGCTTTTTGATAGACCAATGCATTCTCGTATAAATTGACAACATATATGGCGGCGAGCACGCCAAAACGGACGTGAGGCCGTATCTTCGCAAAACTTTATTGTATTGACACGAAACTTGGTATATGTCATTACAGTCATGACCTGAGGGTGCCTGCAACGTTTCGTCACAGCGCCACCTAGTGGTCACGAGATTCGAAAAATGCCTATTTTTGCTTATAACTACTTCAAACTTGAGTCTAAAATCATGAAGGTGGTTTTGTTAGGTTCCTTGAGGCATGCCGAGTCAAACGATACCAAACGGTTTTCGGTCGGCCATTTTGGGTGTCGGCCATTTTGAATTTTCTCATTAAGTTCAGTATTTCACAAACAGAATGGCGTATGGCTACGAAATTTGGCATGGTTCATCAGTGACATGTTCTGAGCGCACTTATAAATCTTTAGGACAGCGCCACCTAGTGGTCAGGATATGCAAATAAATTGTTTAAAATCTTTATATCATTTGATTAAATTGCCACTATGACATAAGACTTCACTCTATTGATTCCTTGGCTCATGCTGAGTCCGACTGTACCAAATATGTCTGAGTCAAACCTACTTCCTGTCGGCCATTTTGAATTATATTGAACACCTACTTTTTCGAACTCCTCCTAGAGCGCTCGTGTGATTGGCTTGATTTTTGGTATGCATCATCTAGAGACACTCCAGACAAAAAGTTATCAAAAGCTTTTCGGTAGACCTATCCGTTGTCGTATCACGCATCAAAGAATGAGAGGGCGAGCACGCCAAAATGTGTTTGAGCCTGTATCTTCGCAAAACTTTTGCGTAATAATATGAGACTTGGTATATGTCATAACAGTGATGACCTGAGGGTGCATGCAACATTTCATCACACTGCCCCCTACTGGTCACGAGATATAAAAACATTCTTTTTTTGCTTATATCTACTGCAAACTTGAATGTAAAATTATGAGATTGGTCTTGTTAGATTTCGTGAGGCATGCCGAGTCAAACGATACCAAATGGTTTTTGGTCGGCCATTTTGTGTGTCGGCCATTTTGAATTTTTTCTTTAAGTTCAAGTATTTCAGAAACGCAATTGCGTATTGTTATGAAACTTGGTATGGTTCATCAGCAACATGTTCTGGGAGGACTTGTAAACTTTTTGGCGCCCCCTAGTGGTCAAGAGATTTGAAGCTATATCTCTGCATCTCTTTATCGTATTTACAACAAATTTGGTGGGTGTCATCACAATCAAGGCCTGAGTTACAATTTATTGTTTGGTCAGTGCCCCCTAGTGGTCAAGTCATTTAAGGCTATATCTCCGTATCGGTTTATCGTATTTACACTAAATTTGGTATGTGTCATCACAGTCATGACCTGAGGCACCATCTATTGTTTCGGCACAGCGCCACCTAGTGGTCTCAAGATACGAAAAAATTGCTTTTTTTTCATAAAACTAATGCAAACTTAGATCTTAAATCATGACAGTCATCACGTATGAATCATTTTTTGCCATGTTTGGCTTGACCCCGGTATCGCTGCTTGCAGCTATATTTAGGGGTCAAGCCCCGAAGGGGCGTAGAACCCTATTGTTATTGTTAGTTTTCTTATTATTAGGGGTCAAGCCCCGAAGGGGCGTAGAACCCTATTGTTATTGTTAGTTTTCTTATTATTATTTATCTTCCTCGTTCTTCCACCCAAAAGTCAATGGCAGCCCATAGAACCGTACATAGGAAAGTTATGAAATTTGGCACACATGTAGAGGACAGTCTCAGAAGTTACTATAGCAACATTGGTGTGTCTGACTCAAACCCTCTAGCGCCACCAACAGTCCAAAAATCCACTAATGTTCATGCTCATAACTTCTGACTCGTGAGTCCTAGAAACTAAATTCTTGTTTCCTCTGAATCCTTGGCTGATGATGATTCAATTGCACACATTGATATCATTTGTGTCATGCACATCTTTCCACCATTTTGAATTTTTCGTAAAACCTACTTTTTCGAACTCCTCCTAGACCGTTTGTCCGATTTGCATGTCCTTTGGTATGTAGCATCTAGAGACACCCCAGACAAAAAGTTATCAAAAGCTTTTTGATAGACCAATGCGTTCTCATATAAATTGACAACATATATGGCGGCGAGCACGCCAAAACGGACGTGAGGCCATATCTTCGCAAAACTTTTGTGTATCGACACGAAACTTGGTATATGTCATAACAGTCATGACCTGAGGGTGCCTGCAACGTTTCGTCACAGCGCCACCTAGTGGTCACGAGATTCGAAAAATGCCTATGTTCGCTTATAACTACTTCAAACTTGAGTCTAAAATCATGAAGGAGGTCTTGTTAGATTCCTTGAGGCATGCCGAGTCAAACGATACCAAACCGTTTTCGGTCGGCCATTTTGGGTGTCGGCCATTTTGAATTTTTTTATTAAGTTCAGTATTTCACAAACCGAATGGCGTATCGCTACGAAATTTGGCATGGTTCATCGGTGACATGTTCTGAGCGCACCTATAAATCTTTAGGACGGCGCCACCTAGTGGTCAGGATATGTAAATAAATTGTTTAAAATCTTTATATCATTTGATTAAATTGCCACTATGACATAAGACTTCACTCTATTGATTCCTTGGCTCATGCTGAGTCCAACGGTATCAAATATGTCTGAGTCAAACCTACTTCCTGTCGGCCATTTTGAATTATATTGAACATCTACTTTTTCGAACTCCTCCTAGAGCGCTCGTGTGATTGGCTTGATTTTTGGTATGCATCATCTAGAGACACTCTAGACAAAAAGTTATCAAAAGATTTTCGGTAGACCTATCCGTTGTCGTATAACGCATCAAAGAATGCGAGGGCGAGCACGCCAAAATGTGTTTGAGCCTGTATCTTCGCAAAACTTTTGCGTATTAATATGAGACTTGGTATATGTCATAACAGTGATGACCTGAGGGTGCATGCACCATTTCGTCACACTGCCCCCTACTGGTCACGAGATATAAAAAATGTCTATTTTTGCTTATAACTACTGCAAATTTGAATGTAAAATTATGAGACTGGTCTTGTTAGATTTCGTGAGGCATGGCGAGTCAAACGATACCAAATGGTTTTTGGTCGGCCATTTTGTGTGTCGGCCATTTTGAATTTTTTTTTAAGTTCAAGTATTTCAGAAACGCAATTGCGTATTGTTATGAAACTTGGTATGGTTCATCAGCAACATGTTCTGAGAGGACTTGTAAACTTTTCGGCGCCCCCTAGTGGTCAAGAGATTTGAAGCTATATCTCTGCATCTCTTTATCGTATTTACACCAAATTTGGTGGGTGTCATCACAATCAAGGCCTGAGTTACAATTTATTGTTTGGTCAGTGCCCCCTAGTGGTCAAGTCATTTAAGGCTATATCTCCGTATCGCTTTATCGTATTTACACTTAATTTGGTATGTGTCATCACAGTCATGACCTGAGGCACCATCTATTGTTTCGGCACAGCGCCACCTAGTGGTCTCAAGATACGAAAAAATTGCTATTTTTTCATAAAACTAATGCAAACTTAGATCTTAAATCATGACAGTCATCACGTATGAATCATTTTTTGCCATGTTTGGCTTGACCCCGGTATCGCTGCTTGCAGCTATATTTATTATTATTATTATTGTTATTCTTGTTCCTCGTTCTTCCACCCAAAAGTCAATGGCAGCCCATAGAACCGTACATAGGAAAGTTATGAAATTTGGCACACATGTAGAGGACAGTCACAGAAGTTACTATAGCAACATTGGTGTGTCTGACTCAAACCCTCTAGCGCCACCAACAGTCCAAAAATCCACTTATGTTCATGCTCACAACTTGTGACCCGTGAGTCCTAGAAAATAAATTCTTGTTTCCTCTGAATCCTTGGCTCATGATGATTCAGTTGCACATGTTGATGTCATTTGTGTCATGCACATCTTTCCGCCATTTTGAATTTTCCGTAAAACCTACTTTTTCGAACTCCTCCTAGACCGTCTGTCCGATTTGCATGTCCTTTGGTATGTAGCATCTAGAGACACCCCAGACAAAAAGTTATCAAAAGCTTTTTGATAGACCAATGCGTTCTCGTATAAATTCATAACATATATGGCGGCGAGCACGCCAAAACGGACGTGTGGCCGTATCTTCGCAAAACTTTATTGTATCGACACGAAACTTGGTATATGTCATTACAGTCATGACCTGAGGGTGCCTGCAACGTTTCGTCACAGCGCCACCTAGTGGTCACGAGATTCGAAAAATGCTTATTTTCGCTTATAACTACTTCAAACTTGAGTCTAAAATCATGAAGGTGGTCTTGTTAGATTCCTTGAGGCATGTCGAGTCAAACGATACCAAACGGTTTTCGGTCGGCCATTTTGGGTGTCGGCCATTTTGAATTTTCTCATTTAGTTCAGTATTTCACAAACAGAATGGCGTATCGCTACGAAATTTGCCATGGTTCATCAGTGACATGTTCTGAGCGCACCTATAAATCTTTAGGACGGCGCCACCTAGTGGTCAGAACATGTAAACACATTGTTTATAATCTTTATATCTTTTGATTAAATTGCCACACTGACATAAGTCTTCACTCTATTGATTCCTTGGCTCATGCTGAGTCTGACTGTACCAAATATGTTTGAGTCAATCCTACTTCCTGTCGGCCATTTTGAATTATATTGAACACCTACTTTTTCGAACTCCTCCTAGAGCGCTCGCGTGATTGGCTTGATTTTTGGTATGCATCATCTAGAGACACTCTAGACAAAAAGTTATCAAAAGCTTTTTGGTAGACCTATCCGTTGTCGTATAATGCATCAAAGAATGCGAGGGCGAGCACGCCAAAATGTGTTTGAGCCTGTATCTTCGCAAAACTTTTGTGTATTAATATGAGACTTGGTATATGTCATAACAGTGATGACCTGAGGGTGCATGCACCATTTCGTCACACTGCCCCCTACTGGTCACGAGATATAAAAAATGTCTATTTTTGTTTATAACTACTGCAATCTTGAATGTAAAATTATGAGACTGGTCTTGTTAGATTTCGTGAGGCATGCCGAGTCAAACGATACCAAATGGTTTTTGGTCGGCCATTTTGTGTGTCTGCCATTTTAATTTCTTTCTTTAAGTTCAAGTATTTCATAAACGCAATTGCGTATTGTTATGAAACTTGGTATGGTTCATCAACAACATGTTCTGGGAGGACTTGTAAACTTTAAGGCGCCCCCTAGTGGTCAAGAGATTTGAAGCTATATCTCTGCATCTCTTTAACGTATTTAAACCAAATTTGATGGGAGTCATCACAATCAAGACCTGAGTCCCAATTTATTGTTTGGTCAGTGCCCCCTAGTGGTCAAGTCATTTAAGGCTATATCTCCGTATCGCTTTATCGTATTTACACTAAATTTGGTATGTGTCATCACAGTCATGACCTGAGGCACCATCTATTGTTTCGGCACAGCGCCACCTAGTGGTCTCAAGATACGAAAAAATTGCTATTTTTTCATAAAACTAATGCAAATTTAGATCTTAAATCATGACAGTCATCGCGTATGAATAATTTTTTGCCATGTTTGGCTTGACCCCGGTATCGCTGCTTGCAGCTATATTATTAGGGGTCAAGCCCCGAAGGGGCGTAGAACCCTATTGTTATTGTTAGTTTTCTTATTATTATTATTATTCATCTTCTTGTTCTTCCGCCATTGAAGTCAATGGCAGCCCATAGAACCGTACATAGGAAAGTTATGAAATTTGGCACACATGTAGAGGACAGTCTCAGAAGTTACTATAGCAACATTGGTGTGTCTGACTCAAACCCTCTAGCGCCACCAACAGTCCAAAAATCCACTTATGTTCATGCTCATAACTTCTGACCCGTGAGTCCTAGAAACTAAATTATTGTTTCCTCTGAATCCTTTGCTCATGATGATTCAATTGCACACATTGATGTCATTTGTGTCATGCACATCTTTCCGCCATTTTGAATTTTCCGTAAAACCTACTTTTTCGAACTCCTCCTAGACCGTTCGTCCGATTTGCATGTCCTTTGGTATGTAGCATCTAGAGACACCCCAGACAAAAAGTTATCAAAAGCTTTTTGATAGACCAATGCGTTCTTGTATACAGTGACAACATATATGGCGGCGAGCACGCCAAAACGGACGTGAGGCCGTATCTTCGCAAAACTTTATTGTATCGACACGAAACTTGGTATATGTCATAACAGTCATGACCTGAGGGTGCCTGCAACGTTTCGTCACAGCGCCACCTAGTGGTCACGAGATTCGAAAAATGCCTATTTTCGCTTATAACTACTTCAAACTTGAGTCTAAAATCATGAAGGTGGTCTTGTTAGATTCCTTGAGGCATGCCGAGTCAAACGATAACAAACGGTTTTCGGTCGGCCATTTTGGGTGTCGGCCATTTTGAATTTTCTCATTAAGTTCAGTATTTCACAAACAGAATGACGTATCGCTACGAAATTTGGCATGGTTCATCAGTGACATGTTCTGAGCGCACCTATAAATCTTTAGGACAGCGCCACCTAGTGGTCAGGATATATAAATAAATTGTTTAAAATCTTTATAGCATTTGATTCATTTGCCACACTGAAATGAGACTTCACTCTATTGATTCCTTGGCTCGTGCTGAGTCCGACTGTACCAAATATGTCAGAGTCAAACCGACTTCCTGTCGGCCATTTTGAATTATATTGAACACCTACTTTTTCGAACTCCTCCTAGAGCGCTCGTGTCATTGGCTTGATTTTTGGTATGCATCATCTAGAGACACTCTAGACAAAAAGTTATCAAAAGATTTTCGGTAGACCTATCCGTTGTCGTATAACGCATCAAAGAATGCGAGGGCGAGCACGCCAAAATGTGTTTGAGCCTGTATCTTCGCAAAACTTTTGCGTATTAATATGAGACTTGGTAAATGTCATAACAGTGATGACCTGAGGGTGCATGCACCATTTTGTCACACTGCCCCCTACTGGTCACGAGATATAAAAAATTTCTATTTTTGCTTATAACTACTGCAAACTTGAATGTAAAATTATGAGACTGGTCTTGTTAGATTTCGTGAGGCATGCCGAGTCAAACGATAACAAATGGTTTTTGGTCGGCCATTTTGTGTCGCCATTTTGATTTTTTTCTTTAAATTCAAGTATTTCAGAAACGCAATTGCGTATAGTTATGAAACTTGGTACGGTTCATCAGCAACATGTTCTGGAAGAACTTGTAAACTTTTCGGCACCCCCTAGTGGTCAAGAGATTTGAAGCTATATCTCTGCATGTCTTTATCGTATTTACACCAAATTTGGTGGGTGTCATCACAATCAAGACCTGAGTCATAATTTATGGTTTGGTCAGTGCCCCCTAGTGGTCAAGTCATTTAAGGCTATATCTCCGTATCGCTTTATCGTATTTACACCAAATTTGGTGGGTGTCATCACAATCAAGACCTGAGTCATAATTTATGGTTTGGTCAGTGTCCCCTAGTGGTCAAGTCATTTAAGGCTATATCTCCATATCGCTTTATCGTATTTACACTAAATTAGGTATGTGTCATCACAGTCATGACCTGAGGCACCATCTATTGTTTCGGCACAGCGCCACCTAGTGGTCTCAAGATACAAAAAAATTGCTATTTTTTCATAAAAATATTGCAAACTTAGATGTGAAATCATGACAGTCATCACGTATGAATCATTTTTTGCCATGTTTGGCTTGACCCCGGTATCGCTGCTTGCAGCTATATTTATTAGGGGTCAAGCCCCGAAGGGGCGTAGAACCCTATTGTTATTGTTAGTTTTCTTATTATTATTATTATTCATCTTCTTGTTCTTCCGCCATTAAAGTCAATGGCAGCCCATAGAACCGTACATAGGAAAGTTATGAAATTTGGCACACATGTAGAGGACAGTCTCAGAAGTTACTATAGCAACATTGGTGTGTCTGACCCAAACCCTCTAGCGCCACCAACAGTCCAAAAATCCACTTATGTTCATGCTCATAACTTCTGACCCGTGAGTCCTAGAAACTAAATTCTTGTTTCCTCTGAATCCTTGGCTCATGATGATTCAATTGCACACATTGATGTCATTTCTGTCATGCACATCTTTCCGCCATTTTGAATTTTCCTTAAAACCTACTTTTTCGAACTCCTCCTAGAGCGTTCGTCCGATTTGCATGTCCTTTGGTATGTAGCATCTAGAGACACCCCAGACAAAAAGTTATCAAAAGCTTTTTGATAGACCAATGTGTTCTCGTATAAATTGACAACATATATGGCGGCGAGCACGCCAAAACGGACGTGAGGCTGTATCTTCGCAAAACATTATTGTATCGACACGAAACTTGGTATATGTCATTACAGTCATGACTTGAGGTTGTCTGCAACGTTTCGTCACAGCGCCACCTAGTGGTCACGAAATTCGAAAAATGCCTATTTTTGCTTATAACTACTTCACACTTGAGTCTAAAATCATGAATGAGGTCTTGTTAGATTCCTTGAGGCATGCCGAGTCAAACGATACCAAACCGTTTTTGGTCGGCCATTTTGGTTGTCGGCCATTTTGAATTTTCTCATTAAGTTCAGTATTTCACAAACCGAATGGCGTATCGCTACGAAATTTGGCATGGTTCATCGGTGACATGTTCTGAGCGCACCTATAAATCTTTAGGACGGCGCCACCTAGTGGTCAGTATATGTAAATAAATTGTTTAAAATCTTTATATCATTTGATTAAATTGCCACTATGACATAAGACTTCACTCTATTGATTCCTTGGCTCATGCTGAGTCCGACGGTATCAAATATGTCTGAGTCAAACCTACTTCCTGTCGGCCATTTTGAATTATATTGAACACCTACTTTTTCGAACTCCTCCTAGAGCGCTCGTGTGATTGGCTTGATTTTTGGTATGCATCATCTAGAGACACTCTAGACAAAAAGTTATCAAAAGATTTTCGGTAGACCTATCCGTTGTCGTATAACGCATCAAAGAATGCGAGGGCGAGCACGCCAAAATGTGTTTGAGCCTGTATCTTCGCAAAACTTTTGCGTATTAATATGAGACTTGGTATATGTCATAACAGTGATGACCTGAGGGTGCATGCACCATTTCGTCACACTGCCCCCTACTGGTCACGAGATATAAAAAATGTCTATTTTTGCTTATAACTACTGCAAATTTGAATGTAAAATTATGAGACTGGTCTTGTTAGATTTCGTGAGGCATGGCGAGTCAAACGATACCAAATGGTTTTTGGTCGGCCATTTTGTGTGTCGGCCATTTTGAATTTTTTTTTAAGTTCAAGTATTTCAGAAACGCAATTGCGTATTGTTATGAAACTTGGTATGGTTCATCAGCAACATGTTCTGAGAGGACTTGTAAACTTTTCGGCGCCCACTAGTGGTCAAGAGATTTGAAGCTATATCTTTGCATCTCTTTATCGTATTTACACCAAATTTGGTGGGTGTCATCACAATCAAGACCTGAGTCACAATTTATTTTTTGGTCAGTGCCCCCTAGTGGTCAAGTCATTTAAGGCTATATCTCTGCATCTCTTTATTGTATTTACACCAAATTTGGTGGGTGTCATCACAATCAAGACCTGAGTCACAATTTATTGTTTGGTTAGTGCCCCCTAGTGGTCAAGTCATTTAAGGCTATATCTCTGCATCTCTTTATTGTATTTACACCAAATTTGGTGGGTGTCATCACAATCAAGACCTGAGTCACAATTTATTGTTTGGTTAGTGCCCCCTAGTGGTCAAGTCATTTAAGGCTATATCTCTGTATTGCTTTATCATATTTACACTAAATTTGGTATGTGTCATCACAGTCATGACCTGAGGCACCATCTATTGTTTCTGCACCACGCCACCTAGTGGTCTCAAGATACAAAAAATTGCTATTTTTTTCATAAAACTAATGCAAACTTAGATCTTAAATCATGACAGTCATCACGTATGAATCATTTTTTGCCATGTTTGGCTTGACCCCGGTATCGCTGCTTGCAGCTATATTTATTATTAGGGGTCAAGCCCCGAAGGGGCGTAGAACCCTATTGTTATTGTTAGTTTTCTTATTATTATTATTATTATTATTATTATTAGGGGTCAAGCCCCGAAGGGGCGTAGAACCCTATTGTTATTGTTAGTTTTCTTATTATTATTATTGTTATTCTTGTTCCTCGTTCTTCCACCCAAAAGTCAATGGCAGCCCATAGAACCGTACATAGGAAAGTTATGAAATTTGGCACACATGTAGAGGACAGTCACAGAAGTTACTATAGCAACATTGGTGTGTCTGACTCAAACCCTCTAGCGCCACCAACAGTCCAAATATGCACTTATGTTCATGCTCACAACTTCTGACCCGTGAGTCCTAGAAAATAAATTCTTGTTTCTTCTGAATCCTTTGCTCATGATGATTCAATTGCACATGTTGATGTCATTTGTGTCATGCACATCTTTCCGCCATTTTGAATTTTCCGTAAAACCTACTTTTTCGAACTCCTCCTAGACCGTCCGTCCGATTTGCATGTCCTTTGGTATGTAGCATCTAGAGACACCCCTGACAAAAAGTTATCAAAAGCTTTTTGATAGACCAATGCGTTCTCGTACAAATTGCCAACATATATGGCGGCGAGCACGCCAAAACGGACGTGAGGCCGTATCTTCGCAAAACTTTATTGTATCGACACGAAACTTGGTATATGTCATCACAGTCATGACCTGAGGGTGCCTGCAACGTTTTGTCACAGCGCCACCTAGTGGTCACGAGATTCGAAAAATGCCTATTCTCGCTTATAACTACTTCAAACTTGAGCCTAAAATCACGAAGGTGGTCTTGTTAGATTCCTTGAGGCATGCCGAGTCAAACGATACCAAACGGTTTTCGGTCGGCCATTTTGGGTGTCGGCCATTTTGAATTTTCTCATTAAGTTCAGTATTTCACAAACAGAATGGCGTATCGCTACGAAATTTGGCATGGTTTATCAGTGACATGTTCTGAGCGCACCTATAAATCTTTAGGACAGCGCCACCTAGTGGTCAGGATATGTAAATAAATTGTTTAAAATCTTTATATCATTTGATTAAATTGCCACTATGACATAAGACTTCACTCTATTGATTCCTTGGCTCGTGCTGAGTCCGACTGTACCAAATATGTCTGAGTCAAACCTACTTCCTGTCGACCATTTTGAATTATATTGAACACCTACTTTTTCGAACTCCTCCTAGAGCGCTCGTGTGATTGGCTTGATTTTTGGTATGCATCATCTAGAGACACTCCAGACAAAAAGTTATCAAAAGCTTTTCGGTAGACCTATCCGTTGTCGTATAACGCATCAAAGAATGCGAGGGCAAGCACGCCAAAATGTGTTTGAGCCTGTATCTTCGCAAAACTTTTGCGTATTGATATGAGACTTGGTATATGTCATAACAGTGATGACCTGAGGGTGCATGCACCATTTCGTCACACTGCCCCCTACTGGTCACGAGATATAAAAAATGTCTATTTTTGCTTATAACTACTGCAAACTTGAATGTAAAATTATGAGACTGGTGTTGTTAGAGTTCGTGAGGCATGCCGAGTCAAACGATACCAAATGGTTTTTGGTCGGCCATTTTGTGTGTCGGCCACTTTGAATTTTTCTTTAAGTTCAAGTATTTCAGAAACGCAATTGCGTATTGTTATGAAACTTGGTATGGTTCATCAGCAACATGTTCTGGGAGGACTTGTAAACTTTCCGATGCCCCCTAGTGGTCAAGAGATTTGAAGCTATATCTTTTCATCTCTTTATCGTATTTACACCAAATTTGGTGGGTGTCATCACAATCAAGACCTGAGTCACAATTTATTTTTTGGTCAGTGCCCCCTAGTGGTCAAGTCATTTAAGGCTATATCTCTGCATCTCTTTATTGTACTTACACCAAATTTGGTGGGTGTCATCACAATCAAGACCTGAGTCACAATTTATTTTTTGGTCAGTGCCCCCTAGTGGTCAAGTCATTTAAGGCTATATCTCCGTATTGCTTTATTGTATTTACACTAAATTTGGTATGTGTCATCACAGTCATGACCTGAGGCACCATCTATTCTTTCGGCACAGTGCCACCTAGTGGTCTCAAGATACGAAAAAAATGTTTTTTTTCATAAAACTAATGCAAACTTAGATCTTAAATCATGACAGTCATCACGTATGAATCATTTTTGCCATGTTTGGCTTGACCCCGGTATCGCTGCTTGCAGCTATATTTATTGTTATTCTTGTTCCTCGTTCTTCCACCCAAAAGTCAATGGCAGCCCATAGAACCGTACATAGGAAAGTTATGAAATTTGGCACACATGTAGAGGACAGTCACAGAAGTTACTATAGCAACATTGGTGTGTCTGACTCAAACCCTCTAGCGCCACCAACAGTCCAAAAATCCACTTATGTTCATGCTCACAACTTCTGACCCGTGAGTCCTAGAAAATAAATTCTTGTTTCCTCTGAATCCTTGGCTCATGATGATTCAATTGCACATGTTGATGTCATTTGTGTCATGCACATCTTTCCGCCATTTTGAATTTTCCGTAAAACCTACTTTTTCGAACTCCTCCTAGACCGTCCGTCGGATTTGCATGTCCTTTGGTATGTAGCATCTAGAGGCACCCCTGACAAAAAGTTATCAAAAGCTTTTTGATAGACCAATGCGTTCTCGTATAAATTGACAACATATATGGCGGCGAGCACGCCAAAACGGACGTGAGGCCGTATCTTCGCAAAACTTTATTGTATCGACACGAAACTTGGTATATGTCATTACAGTCATGACCTGAGGGTGCCTGCAACGTTTCGTCACAGCGCCACCTAGTGGTCACGAGATTCGAAAAATGCCTATTCTCGCTTATAACTACTTCAAACTTGAGCCTAAAATCACGAAGGTGGTCTTGTTAGATTCCTTGAGGCATGCCGAGTCAAACGATACCAAACGGTTTTCGGTCGGCCATTTCGGGTGTCGGCCATTTTGAATTTTCTCATTAAGTTCAGTATTTCACAAACAGAATGGCGTATCGCTACGAAATTTGGCATGGTTTATCAGTGACATGTTCTGAGCGCACCTATAAATCTTTAGGACAGCGCCACCTAGTGGTCAGGATATGTAAATAAATTGTTTAAAATCTTTATATCATTTGATTAAATTGCCACTATGACATAAGACTTCACTCTATTGATTCCTTGGCTCATGCTGAGTCCGACTGTACCAAATATGTCTGAGTCAAACCTACTTCCTGTCAGCCATTTTGAATTATATTGAACACCTACTTTTTCGAACTCCTCCTAGAGCGCTCGTGTGATTGGCTTGATTTTTGGTATGCATCATCTAGAGACACTCTAGACAAAAAGTTATCAAAAGCTTTTCGGTAGACCTATCCGTTGTCGTATAACGCATCAAAGAATGCGAGGGCGAGCACGCCAAAATGTGTTTGAGCCTGTATCTTCGCAAAACTTTTGCGTATTAATATGAGACTTGGTATATGTCATACCAGTGATGACCTGAGGGTGCATGCACCATTTCGTCACACTGCCCCCTACTGGTCACGAGATATAAAAAATGTCTACTTTTGCTTATAACTATTGCAAACTTGAATGTAAAATTATGAGACTGGTCTTGTTAGATTTCTTGAGGCATGCTGAGTCAAACGATACCAAATGGTTTTTGGTCGGCCATTTTGTGTGTCGGCCATTTTGAATTTTTTCTTTAAGTTCAAGTATTTCAGAAACGCAATTGCGTATTGTTATGAAACTTGGTATGGTTCATCAGCAACATGTTCAGAGAGGACTTGTAAACTTTTCGGCGCCCCCTAGTGGTCAAGAGATTTGAAGCTATATCTCTGCATCTCTTTATCGTATTTACACCAAATTTGGTGGGTGTCATCACAATCAAGACCTGAGTCATAATTTATTGTTTGGTCAGTGCCCCCTAGTGGTCAAGTCATTTAAGGCTATATCTCCGTATCGCTTTATTGTATTTACACTAAATTTGGTATGTGTCATCACAGTCATGACCTGAGTCACAATTAATTTTTTGGTCAGTGCCACCTAGTGGTCAAGTCATTTAAGGCTATATCTCCGTATCGCTTTATTGTATTTACACTAAATTTGGTATGTGTCATCACAGTCATGACCTGAGTCACCATCTATTCTTTCGGCACAGTGCCACCTAGTGGTCTCAAGATACGAAAAAATTGCTTTTTTTCATAAAACTAATGCAAACTTAGATGTTAAATCATGGCAGTCATCACGTATGAATCATTTTTTGCCATGTTTGGCTTGACCCCGGTATCGCTGCTTGCAGCTATATTTAGGGGTCAAGCCCCGAAGGGGCGTAGAACCCTATTGTTATTGTTAGTTTTCTTATTATTATTATTCTTCTTCCTTCTTCCTCCATTGAAGTCAATGGCAGCCCATAGAACCGTACGTAGGAAAGTTATGAAATTTGGCACACATGTAGAGGACAGTCTCAGAAGTTACTATAGCAACATTGGTGTGTCTGACTCAAACCCTCTAGCGCCACCAACAGTCCAAAAATCCACTTATGTTCATGCTCATAACTTCTGACCCGTGAGTCCTAGAAACTAAATTCTTGTTTCCTCTGAATCCTTGGCTCATGATGATTCAATTGCACACATTGATGTCATTTGTGTCATGCACATCTTTCCGCCATTTTGAATTTTCCGTAAAACCTACTTTTTCGAACTCCTCCTAGACCGTTTGTCCGATTTTCATGTCCTTTGGTATGTAGCATCTAGAGGCACCCCAGACAAAAAGTTATCAAAAGCTTTTTGATAGACCAATGCGTTCTCGTACAAATTGCCAACATATATGGCGGCGAGCACGCCAAAACGGACGTGAGGCCGTATCTTCGCAAAACTTTATTGTATCGACACGAAACTTGGTATATGTCATTAGAGTCATGACCTGAGGGTGCCTGCAACGTTTCGTCACAGCGCCACCTAGTGGTCACGAGATTCGAAAAATGCCTATTTTCGCCTATAACTACTTCAAACTTGAGTCTAAAATCATGAAGTTGGTCTTGTTAGATTCCTTGAGGCATGCCGAGTCAAACGATACCAAACGGTTTTCGGTCGGCCATTTTGGGTGTCGGCCATTTTGAATTTTCTCATTAAGTTCAGTATTTCACAAACAGAATGGCGTATCGCTACGAAATTTGGCATGGTTCATCAGTGACATGTTCTGAGCGCACCTATAAATCTTTAGGACGGCGCCACCTAGTGGTCAGGATATGTAAATAAATTGTTTAAAATCTTTATATCATTTGATTAAATTGCCACTATGACATAAGACTTCACTCTATTGATTCCTTGGCTCATGCTGAGTCCGACTGTACCAAATATGTCTGAGTCAAACCTACTTCCTGTCGGCCATTTTGAATTATATTGAACACCTACTTTTTCGAACTCCTCCTAGAGCGCTCGTGTGATTGGCTAGATTTTTGGTATGCATCATCTAGAGACACTCTAGACAAAAAGTTATCAAAAGCTTTTCGGTAGACCTATTTGTTGTCTTATAACGCATCAAAGAATGCGAGGGCGAGCACGCCAAAATGTGTTTGAGCCTGTATCTTCGCAAAACTTTTGTGTATTAATATGAGACTTGGTATATGTCATAACAGTGATGACCTGAGGGTGCATGCACCATTTCGTCACACTGCCCCCTACTGGTCACGAGATATAAAAAATGTCTATTTTTGCTTATAACTACTGCAAACTTGAATGTAAAATTATGATAGTGGTCTTGTTAGATTTCGTGAGGCATGCCGAGTCAAACGATACCAAATGGTTTTTGGTCGGCCATTTTGTGTGTAGGCCATTTTGAATTTTTCTTTAAGTTCAAGTATTTCAGAAACGCAATTACGTATTGTTATGAAACTTGGTATGGTTCATCAGCAACATGTTCTGGGAGGACTTGTAAACTTTCCGGTGCCCCCTAGTGGTCAAGAGATTTGAAGCTATATCTCTGCATCTCTTTATCGTATTTACACCAAATTTGGTGGGTGTCATCACAATCAAGACCTGAGTCACAATTTATTTTTTGGTCAGTGCCCCCTAGTGGTAAAGTATTTTAAGGCTATATCTCTGCATCTCTTTATTGTATTTACACCAAATTTGGTGGGTGTCATCACAATCAAGACCTAAGTCACAATTTATTTTTTGGTCAGTGCCCCCTAGTGGTCAAGTCATTTAAGGCTATATCTCTGCATCTCTTTATTGTATTTACACCAAATTTGGTGGGTGTCATCACAATCAAGACCTGAGTCACAATTTATTATTTGGTCAGTGCCCCCTAGTGGTCAAGTCATTTAAGGCTATATCTCCGTATCGCTTTATTGTATTTACACCATATTTGGTGGGTGTCATCACAATCAAGACCCGAGTCACAATTTATTGTTTGGTCAGTGCCCCCTAGTGGTCAAGTCATTTAAGGCTATATCTCCGTATCGCTTTATTGTATTTACACTAAATTTGGTATGTGTCATCACAGTCATGACCTGAGGCACCATCTATTGTTTCGGCAAAGCGCCACCTAGTGGTCTCAAGATACAAAAAATTGCTATTTTTTCATAAAACTGATGCAAACTTAGATCTTAAATTATGACAGTCATCACGTATGAATCGATTTTGGCCATGTTTGGCTTGACCCCGGTATCGCTGCTTGCAGCTATATTTATTATTGTTATTCTTGTTCCTCGTTCTTCCACCCAAAAGTCAATGGCAGCCCATAGAACCGTACATAGGAAAGTTATGAAATTTGGCACACATGTAGAGGACAGTCACAGAAGTTACTATAGCAACATTGGTGTGTCTGACTCAAACCCTCTAGCGCCACCAACAGTCCAAAAATCCACTTATGTTCATGCTCACAACTTCTGACCCGTGAGTCCTAGAAAATAAATTCTTGTTTCCTCTGAATCCTTTGCTCATGATGATTCAATTGCACATGTTGATGTCATTTGTGTCATGCACATCTTTCCGCCATTTTGAATTTTCCGTAAAACCTACTTTTTCGAACTCCTCCTAGACCGTCCGTCGGATTTGCATGTCCTTTGGTATGTAGCATCTAGAGACACCCCTGACAAAAAGTTATCAAAAGCTTTTTGATAGACCAATGCGTTCTCGTATAAATTGACAACATATATGGCGGCGAGCACGCCAAAACGGACGTGAGGCCGTATCTTCGCAAAACTTTATTGTATCGACACGAAACTTGGTATATGTCATTACATTCATGACCTGAGGGTGCCTGCAACGTTTCGTCACAGCGCCACCTAGTGGTCACGAGATTCGAAAAATGCCTATTCTCGCTTATAACTACTTCAAACTTGAGTCTAAAATCACGAAGGTGGTCTTGTTAGATTCCTTGAGGCATGCCGAGTCAAACGATACCAAACGGTTTTCGGTCGGCCATTTTGGGTGTCGGCCATTTTGAATTTTCTCATTAAGTTCAGTATTTCACAAACAGAATGGCGTATCGCTACGAAATTTGGCATGGTTCATCAGTGACATGTTCTGAGCGCACCTATAAATCTTTAGGACAGCGCCACCTAGTGGTCAGGATATGTAAATAAATTGTTTAAAATCTTTATATCATTTGATTAAATTGCCACTATGACATAAGACTTCACTCTATTGATTCCTTGGCTCATGCTGAGTCCAACTGTACCAAATATGTCTGAGTCAAACCTACTTCCTGTCGGCCATTTTGAATTATATTGAACACCTACTTTTTCGAACTCCTCCTGGAGCACTCGTCTGATTGGCTTGATTTTTGGTATGCATCATCTAGAGACACTCTAGACAAAAAGTTATCAAAAGCTTTTCGGTAGACCTATCCGTTGTCGTATAACGCATCAAAGAATGCGAGGGCGAGCACGCCAAAATGTGTTTGAGCCTGTATCTTCGCAAAACTTTTGCGTATTAATATGAGACTTGGTATATGTCATAACAGTGATGACCTGAGGGTGCATGCACCATTTCGTCACACTGCCCCCTACTGGTCATGAGATATTAAACATTTCTAATTTTGCTTATAACTACTGCAAACTTGAATGTAAAATTATGAGACTGGTCTTGTTAGATTTCGTGAGGCATGCCGAGTCAAACGATACCAAATGGTTTTTGGTCGGCCATTTTGTGTGTCGGCCATTTTGAATTTTTTCTTTAAGTTCAAGTATTTCAGAAACGCAATTGCGTATTGTTATGAAACTTGGTATGGTTCATCAGCAACATGTTCCGGGAGGACTTGTAAACTTTTCGGCGCCCCCTAGTGGTCAAGAGATTTGAAGCTATATCTCTGCATCTCTTTATTGTATTTACACCAAATTTGGTGGGTGTCATCACAATCAAGACCTGAGTCACAATTTATTTTTTGGTCAGTGCCCCCTAGTGGTCAAGTCATTTAAGGCTATATCTCTGTATCGCTAAATTGTATTTACACTAAATTTGGTATGTGTCATCATAGTTATGACCTGAGGCACCATCTATTCTTTTGGCACAGTGCCACCTAGTGGTCTCAAGATAGGAAAAAATTGCTTTTTTTCATAAAACTAATGCAAACTTAGATGTTAAATCATGGCAGTCATCACGTATGAATCATTTTTTGCCATGTTTGGCTTGACCCCGGTATCGCTGCTTGCAGCTATATTTAGGGGTCAAGCCCCGAAGGGGCGTAGAACCCTATTGTTATTGTTAGTTTTCTTATTATTATTATTATTATTAGGGGTCAAGCCCCGAAGGGGCGTAGAACCCTATTGTTATTGTTAGTTTTCTTATTATTATTATTAGGGGTCAAGCCCCGAAGGGGCGAAGACCCCTATTGTATTTGTTAGTTTTCTTTTTATAATAATTATTATTATTAGTTATTCTTCTTCCGCCATTGCGGTCTATGGCAGCCCATAGAACCGTACGTAGGAAAGTTATGAAATTTGGCACACTGATAAAGGACAGTCCAATGTGTCCCCACAGCAAATTTGGAGTCCCTATGTCTAACCCGCTAGCGCCACCAACAGTCCAAAGTTGCACTTATGTTTTTGTTTATAACTTCTGAACCGTAAGCCCTAGAAACAAAAATCTTGCTTCATCTGATTCCTTGGCTCAAGACGATTCGATTGGACCCTATGACGTCATTTTCCGTTATGATAATTTTCCGCCATTTTGAATTATTAAGAAAACCTACTTTTTCGAACTCGTCCTAGAGCTTTTGTCCGATTGCTAAGAAAATTGGTATGCATCATCTTGAGACACTCATGGCAAAAAGTTATCAAAAGAATTTCGATACAGCAATCCGTTGTTGTATACCGCCTTAACGAATTTTACGTAGAGCGCAAAAAAACTGATTTTAGGCTGTATCTTCGTCAAACTTAGGCCTATTGACACGACACTTGGTACTTCTGATGCCAGTCAGGAACTCAGAGTGCATGCACAGTTTCGTCGCAGCGCCACCTAGTGGCCAGAGAAATGTTTTATACACCTATAACTTTGGCTCCGATTGACGTATTTTCACAGGACTTGTTTCTTTGGAGTTCTGAATAGTCGCCGAGTCCAACGATACCAAACATGCCAGAATTCGCCTTACGGTTAACCCTGCGCAGCAAAATAGCGCTTAAGAAACACACGCGAATATCTCCACGAACGTTTTTCCGATCGACTCGAAAACACCATAGGAAGAAACTAACCTTACCTTCTGAACAAAAAGTTCTATTGGCGTTATATTAAAATTTCCATCAGAAATGGCCGAAAATTGCAAAAAACGAAAAATTTACTTCAAATTTGGTGTTTTTTACACATAAATTGTTATAACTCTGCAACAAAATGAGATTTTTACACCAGATTTGATACGCTGATGCATGAGCACATTCTGAGACCTCACAAAAAAAATTATATGCTTGCACCACTAGATGGCCTTATAATTGAACAAAATCTTTGATATCAAGTCAGTCCTATGGTCATACAACTGTTTCTTCACTAAACTAAAGTGTATAGTCATAAAAGTAGCTAGATGTAACACAATCTTGACCTGATGTTGCATGCACAATTTTGTCATTGCGCCACCTAATGGTTCTGAGATGGAAATATGGCATTTTTGCCTAAAACTACTGCAACAACACATCTAAAACCATGAGTCATCATGGATTATTCCTTTCATGGCTTTGACTATAATCACTGGTGGTTGCCAATTCACTTCCTAGCAACCATTGAGAATACCTTATTAACCGTTTTTGCAAAAGCTATATCTCTGCATCAGAACATCGTAGAGACACGGCGATGGTCTCTTTTGACTAATTAAACTTGTTATAACATAATGTGACCCATGTTTTGCCACTGCAAACACCACTCACATGTCCTTCAGTGCTCTAATGTTCCATGATTGTCAATAACAGAAGGACGATTGCAGTACACAAGAACTTAGATTATTTTTGTTGGTAACTTTTTTGTTTTTTCATCTAAAATTATTAGGTTTACCTAGGTTCTTCAATCTCCTCATCCCATCTCAATTTTACATCCTTTTGTGCCCTTTTCGGCTTGACCCCGGTATTGCTGCTTGCAGCTATATTTATTATTATTATTCTTCCTCTTCCGCCATTGAAGTCAATGGCAGCCCATAGAACCGTACATAGGAAAGTTATGAAATTTGGCACACATGTAGAGGACAGTCTTAGAAGTTACTATAGCAAATTTGGTGTGTCTGACTCAAACCCTCTAGCGCCACCAACAGTCCAAAAATCCACTTATGTTCATGCTCATAACTTCTGACCCATCAGTCCTAGAAACTAAATTCTTGTTTCCTCTGAATCCTTGGCTCATGATGATTCAAATGCACACATTGATGTCATTTGTGTCATGCACATCTTTCCGCCATTTTGAATTTTCCGTAAAACCTACTTTTTCGAACTCCT
Source organism: Misgurnus anguillicaudatus (assembly GCF_027580225.2). Lineage (NCBI taxonomy): Eukaryota > Metazoa > Chordata > Actinopteri > Cypriniformes > Cobitidae > Misgurnus > Misgurnus anguillicaudatus. The sequence continues at coordinate 33,270,298 of NC_073342.2, forward strand.
CCTAGAGCGTTTGTCCGATTTGCATGTCCTTTGGTATCTAGCATCTAGAGACACCCCTGACAAAAAGTTATCAAAAGCTTTTTGATAGACCAATGCGTTCTCGTATACCGTGACAACATATACGGCGGCGAGCACGCCAAAACGGACGTGAGGCCGTATCTTCGCAACACCTTGGTGTATCGACACGAAACTTGGTATATGTCATTACAGTCATGACCTGAGGGTGCCTGCAACATTTCGTCACAGCGCCACCTAGTGGTCACGAGATTCAAAAAATGCCTATTTTTGCTTATAACTACTTCAAACTTGAGTCTAAAATCATGAAGTTGGTCTTGTTAGATTCCTTGAGGCATGCCGAGTCAAACGATATCAAACGGTTTTCGGTCGGCCATTTTGGGTGTCGGCCATTTTGAATTTTCCCATTAAGTTCAGTATTTCACAAACAGAATGGCGTATCGCTACGAAATTTGGCATGGTTCATCAGAGACATGTTCTGAGCGCACATATAAATCTTTAGGACGGCGCCACCTAGTGGTCAGGATATGTAAAGAAATTGTTTAAAATCTTTATTTCATTTGATTAAATTGCAACACTGACATGAGACTTCACTCTATTGATTCCTTGGCTCGTGCTGAGTCCGACTGTACCAAATATGTCTGAGTCAAACCTACTTCCTGTCGGCCATTTTGAATTATATTGAACACCTACTTTTTCGAACTCCTCCTAGAGCGCTCGTTTGATTGGCTTGATTTTTGGTAGGCATCATCTAGAGACACTCCAGACAAAAAGTTATCAAAAGCTTTTCGGTAGACCTATCCGTTGTCGTATAACGCATCAAAGAATGCGAGGGGGAGCACGCCAAAATGTGTTTGAGCCTGTATCTTCGCAAAACTTTTGCGTATTAATATGAGACTTGGTATATGTCATAACAGTGATGACCTGAGGGTGCATGCACCATTTCGTCACACTGCCCCCTACTGGTCACGAGATATAAAAAATGTCTATTTTTGCTTATAACTACTGCAAATTTGAATGTAAAATTATGAGACTGGTCTTGTTAGATTTCGTGAGGCATGCCGAGTCAAACGATACCAAATGGTTTTTGGTCGGCCATTTTGTGTGTCGGCCATTTTGAATTTTTCTTAAGTTCAAGTATTTCAGAAACGCAATTGCGTATTGTTATGAAACTTGGTATGGTTCATCAGCAACATGTTCTGGGAGGACTTGTAAACTTTCCGGTGCCCCCTAGTGGTCAAGAGATTTGAAGCTATATCTCTGCATCTCTTTATCGTATTTACACCAAATTTGGTGGGTGTCATCACAATCAAGACCTGAGTCACAATTTATTTTTTGGTCAGTGCCCCCTAGTGGTCAAGTCGTTTAAGGTTATATATCTGCATCTCTTTATTGTATTTACACCAAAATTGGTGGGTGTCATCACAATAAATAACAGAGTCACAAATTATTTTTAGGTCAGTGCCCCCTAGTGGTCAAGTCATTTAAGGGTATATCTCTGCATCTCTTTATTGTATTTACACCAAATTTGGTGGGTGTCATCACAATCAAGACCTGAGTCACAATTTATTGTTTGGTCAGTGCCCCCTAGTGGTCAAGTCATTTAAGGCTATATCTCCGTATCGCTTTATTGTATTTACACTAAATTTGGTATGTGTCATCACAGTCATGGCCTGAGGCACCATCTATTGTTTCGGCACAGTGCCACCTAGTGGTCTCAAGTTACAAAAAAATTGCTATTTTTTTCGTAAAACTAATGCAAACTTAGATCTTAAATCATGACAGTCATCAGGTATGAATCATTTTTTGCCATGTTTGGCTTGACCCCGGTATCGCTGCTTGCAGCTATATTTATTATTCTTCCTCTTCCGCCATTGAAGTCAATGGCAGCCCATAGAACCGTACATAGGAAAGTTATGAAATTTGGCACACATGTACAGGACAGTCTTAGAAGTTACTATAGCAAATTTGGTGTGTCTAACTCAAACTCTCTAGCGCCACCAACAGTCCAAAAGTCCACTTATGTTCATGCTCATAACTTCTGACCCATGAGTCCTAGAAACTAAATTCTTGTTTCCTCTGAATCCTTGGCTCATGATGATTCAATTGCACACATTGATGTCATTTGTGTCATGCACATCTTTCCGCCATTTTGAATTTTCCGTAAAACCTACTTTTTCGAACTCCTCCTAGAGCGTTTGTCCGATTTGCATGTCCTTTGGTATATAGCATCTAGAGACACCCCAGACAAAAAGTTATCAAAAGCTTTTTGATAGACCAATGCGTTCTCGTATAAATTAACAACATATATGGCGGCGAGCACGCCAAAACGGACGTGTGGCTGTATCTTCGCAACACTTTGGTGTATCGACACGAAACTTGGTATATGTCATTACAGTCATGAACTGAGGGTGCCTGCAACGTTTCGTCACAGCGCCACCTAGTGGTCACGAGATTCGAAAAATGCCTATTTTCGCTTATAACTACTTCAAACTTGAGTCTAAAATCATGAAGTTGGTCTTGTTAGATTCCTTGAGGCATGCCGAGTCAAACGATACCAAACGGTTTTCGGTCGGCCATTTTGGGTGTCGGCCATTTTGAATTTTCTCATTAAGTTCAGTATTTCACAAACAGAATGGCGTATCGCTACGAAATTTGGCATGGTTCATCAGTGACATGTTCTGAGCGCACCTATAAATCTTTAGGATGGCGGCACCTAGTGGTCAGGATATGTAAATAAATTGTTTAAAATCTTTATATCATTTGATTAAATTGCCACTATGACATAAGACTTCACTCTATTGATTCCTTGGCTCATGCTGAGTCCGACTGTACCAAATATGTCTGAGTCAAACCTACTTCCTGTCGGCCATTTTGAATTATATTGAACACCTACTTTTTCGAACTCCTCCTAGAGCGCTCGTGTGATTGGCTTGATTTTTGGTATGCATCATCTAGAGACACTCTAGACAAAAAGTTATCAAAAGCTTTTCGGTAGACCTATTTGTTGTCGTATAACGCATCAAAGAATGCGAGGGCGAGCACGCCAAAATGTGTTTGAGCCTGTATCTTCGCAAAACTTTTGTGTATTAATATGAGACTTGGTATATGTCATAACAGTGATGACCTGAGGGTGCATGCACCATTTCGTCACACTGCCCCCTACTGGTCACGAGATATAAAAAATGTCTATTTTTGCTTATAACTACTGCAAACTTGAATGTAAAATTATGAGACTGGTCTTGTTAGATTTCGTGAGGCATGCCGAGTCAAACGATACCAAATGGTTTTTGGTCGGCCATTTTGTGTGTCGGCCATTTTGAATTTTTCTTTAAGTTCAAGTATTTCAGAAACGCAATTACGTATTGTTATGAAACTTGGTATGGTTCATCAGCAACATGTTCTGGGAGGACTTGTAAACTTTTCGGTGCCCCCTAGTGGTCAAGAGATTTGAAGCTATATCTCTGCATCTCTTTATCGTATTTACACCAAATTTGGTGGGTGTCATCACAATCAAGACCTGAGTCACAATTTATTTTTTGGTCAGTGCCCCCTAGTGGTCAAGTCATTTAAGGCTATATTTCTGCATCTCTTTATTGTATTTACACCAAATTTGGTGGGTGTCATCACAATCAAGACCTGAGTCACAATTTATTGTTTGGTTAGTGGCCCCTAGTGGTCAAGTCATTTAAGGCTATATCTCTGCATCTCTTTATTGTATTTACACCAAATTTGGTGGGTGTCATCACAATCAAGACCTGAGTCACAATTTATTGTTTGGTTAGTGCCCCCTAGTGGTCAAGTCATTTAAGGCTATATCTCTGTATTGCTTTATCGTATTTACACTAAATTTGGTATGTGTCATCACAGTCATGACCTGAGGCACCATCTATTGTTTCTGCACCGTGCCACCTAGTGGTCTCAAGATACAAAAAATTGCTATTTTTTCATAAAACTAATGCAAACTTAGATCTTAAATCATGACAGTCATCACGTATGAATAATTTTTTGCCATGTTTGGCTTGACCCCGGTATCGCTGCTTGCAGCTATATTTATTAGGGGTCAAGCCCCGAAGGGGCGTAGAACCCTATTGTTATTGTTAGTTTTCTTATTAGGGGTCAAGCCCCGAAGGGGCGTAGAACCCTATTGTTATTGTTAGTTTTCTTATTATTATTATTATTAGGGGTCAAGCCCCGAAGGGGCGTAGAACCCTATTGTTATTGTTAGTTTTCTTATTATTATTATTATTCATCTTCTTGTTCTTCCGCCATTGAAGTCAATGGCAGCCCATAGAACCGTACATAGGAAAGTTATGAAATTTGGCACACATGTAGAGGACAGTCTCAGAAGTTACTATAGCAACATTGGTGTGTCTGACTCAAACCCTCTAGCGCCACCAACAGTCCAAAAATCCACTTATGTTCATGCTCATAACTTCTGACCCGTGAGTCCTAGAAACTAAATTCTTGTTTCCTCTGAATCCTTTGCTTATGATGATTCAATTGCACACATTGATGTCATTTCTGTCATGCACATCTTTCCGCCATTTTGAATTTTCCTTAAAACCTACTTTTTCGAACTCCTCCTAGAGCGTTCGTCCGATTTGCATGTCCTTTGGTATGTAGCATCTAGAGACACCCCAGACAAAAAGTTATCAAAAGCTTTTTGATAGACCAATGTGTTCTCGTATAAATTGACAACATATATGGCGGCGAGCACGCCAAAACGGACGTGAGGCTGTATCTTCGCAAAACATTATTGTATCGACACGAAACTTGGTATATGTCATTACAGTCATGACTTGAGGTTGCCTGCAACGTTTCGTCACAGCGCCACCTAGTGGTCACGAAATTCGAAAAATGCCTATTTTTGCTTATAACTACTTCACACTTGAGTCTAAAATCACGAAAGTGGTCTTGTTAGATTCCTTGAGGCATGCCGAGTCAAACGATACCAAACGGTTTTCGGTCGGCCATTTTGGGTGTCGGCCATTTTGAATTTTCTCATTAAGTTCAGTATTTCACAAACAGAATGGCGTATCGCTACGAAATTTGGCATGATTCATCAGTGACATGTTCTGAGCGCACCTATAAATCTTTAGGACGGCGCCACCTAGTGGTCAGGATATGTAAATAAATTGTTTAAAATCTTTATATCATTTGATTAAATTGCCACACTGACATAAGAATTTACTCTACTGATTCTTGGCTCATGCTGAGTCCGACTGTACCAAATATGTCTGAGTCAAACCTACTTCCTGTCGGCCATTTTGAATTATATTGAACACCTACTTTTTCGAACTCCTCCTAGAGCGCTCGTGTGATTGGCTTGATTTTTGGTATGCATCATCTAGAGACACTCTAGACAAAAAGTTATCAAAAGCTTTTCGGTAGACCTATCCGTTGTCGTATAACGCATCAAAGAATGCGAGGGCGAGCACGCCAAAATGTGTTTGAGCCTGTATCTTCGCAAAACTTTTGCGTATTAATATGAGACTTGGTATATGTCATAACAGTGATGACCTGAGGGTGCATGCACCATTTCGTCACACTGCCCCCTACTGGTCACGAGATATAAAAAATGTCTATTTTTGCTTATAACTACTGCAAACTTGAATGTAAAATTATGAGACTGGTCTTGTTAGATTTCGTGAGGCATGCCGAGTCAAACGATACCAAATGGTTTTTGGTCGGCCATTTTGTGTGTCGGCCATTTTGAATTTTTTCTTTAAGTTCAAGTATTTCAGAAACGCAATTGCGTATTGTTATGAAACTTGGTATGGTTCATCAGCAACATGTTCTGGGAGGACTTGTAAACTTTTCGGCGCCCCCTAGTGGTCAAGAGATTTGAAGCTATATCTCTGCATCTCTTTATCGTATTTACACCAAATTTGGTGGGTGTCATCACAATCAAGACCTGAGTCACCATTTATTGTTTGGTCAGTGCCCCCTAGTGGTCAAGTCATTTAAGGCTATATCTTCGTATCGCTTTATCGTATTTACACTAAATTTGGTATGTGTCATCACAGTCATGACCTGAGGCACCATCTATTGTTTCGGCAAAGCGCCACCTAGTGGTCTCAAGATACAAAAAATTGCTATTTTTTCCCTAAAACTAATGCAAACTTAGATCTTAAATCATGACAGTCATCACGTATGAATCATTTTTTGCCATGTTTGGCTTGACCCCGGTATCGCTGCTTGCAGCTATATTTATTATTATTTTTCTTCCTCGTTCTTCCGCCGAAAGTCAATGGCAGCCCATAGAACCGTACATAGGAAAGTTATGAAATTTGGCACACATGTAGAGGACAGTCTCAGAAGTTACTATAGCAACATTGGTGTGTCTGACTCAAACCCTCTAGCGCCACCAACAGTCCAAAAATCCACTTATGTTCATGCTCACAACTTCTGACCCGTGAGTCCTAGAAACTAAATTCTTGTTTCCTCTGAATCCTTGGCTCATGTTGATTCAAATGCACACATTGATGTCATTTGTGTCATGCACATCTTTCCGCCATTTTGAATTTTCCGTAAAACCTACTTTTTCGAACTCCTCCTAGACCATTTGTCCGATTTGCATGTCCTTTGGTATGTAGCATCTAGAGACACCCCAGACAAAAAGTTATCAAAAGCTTTTTGATAGACCAATGCGTTCTCATATAAATTGACAACATATATGGCGGCGAGCACGCCAAAACGGACGTGAGGCTGTATCTTCACAAAACTTTATTGTATCGACACGAAACTTGGTATATGTCATTACAGTCATGACCTGAGGGTGCCTGCAACGTTTCGTCACAGCGCCACCTAGTGGTCACGAGATTCGAAAAATGCCTATTTTCGCTTATAACTACTTCAAACTTGAGTCTAAAATCATGAAGGTGGTCTTGTTAGATTCCTTGAGGCATGCCGAGTCAAACGATACCAAACGGTTTTCAGTCGGCCATTTTGGGTGTCGGCCATTTTGAATTTTCTCATTAAGTTCAGTATTTCACAAACAGAATGGCGTATCGCTACGAAATTTGGCATGGTTCATCAGTGACATGTTCTGAGCGCACCTATAAATCTTTAGGACGGCGCCACCTAGTGGTCAGGATATGTAAATAAATTGTTTAAAATCTTTATTTCATTTGATTAAATTGCCACTATGACATAAGACTTCACTCTACTGATTCCTTGGCTCATGCTGAGTCCGACTGTACCAAATATGTCTGAGTCAAACCTACTTCCTGTCGGCCATTTTGAATTATATTGAAGACCTACTTTTTCGAACTCCTCCTAGAGCGCTTTTTTGATTGGCTTGAATTTTATTAGGCATCATCTAGAGACACTCTAGACAAAAAGTTATCAAAAGCTTTTCGGTAGACCTATCCGTTGTCGTTTCACGCATCAAAGAATGCGAGGGCGAGCACGCCAAAATGTGTTTGAGCCTGTATCTTCGCAAAACTTTTGCGTATTAATATGAGACTTGGTATATGTCATAACAGTGATGACCTGAGGGTGCATGCACCATTTCGTAACACTGCCCCCTACTGGTCACGAGATATAAAAAATGTCTATTTTTGCTTATAACTACTGCAAACTTGAATGTAAAATTATGAGACTGGTCTTGTTAGAGTTCGTGAGGCATGCCGAGTCAAACGATACCAAATGGTTTTTGGTCGGCCATTTTGTGTGTCGGCCATTTTGAATTTTTCTTTAAGTTCAAGTATTTCAGAAACGCAATTGCGTATTGTTATGAAACTTGGTATGGTTCAACAGCAACATGTTCTGGGAGGACTTGTAAACTTTCCGATGCCCCCTAGTGGTCAAGAGATTTGAAGCTATATCTCTGCATCTCTTTATCGTATTTACACCAAATTTGGTGGGTGTCATCACAATCAAGACCTGAGTCACAATTTATTTTTTGGTCAGTGCCCCCTAGTGGTCAAGTCATTTAAGGCTATATCTCTGCATCTCTTTATTGTATTTACACCAAATTTGGTGGGTGTCATCACAATCAAGACCTGAGTCACAATTTGTTTTTTGGTCAGTGCCCCCTAGTGGTCAAGTCATTTAAGGCTATATCTCCGTATTGCTTTATTGTATTTACACTAAATTTGGTATGTGTCATCACAGTCATGACCTGAGGCACCATCTATTCTTTCGGCACAGTGCCACCTAGTGGTCTCAAGATACGAAAAAATTGTTTTTTTTCATAAAACTAATGCAAACTTAGATCTTAAATCATGACAGTCATCACGTATGAATCATTTTTTGCCATGTTTGGCTTGACCCCGGTATCGCTGCTTGCAGCTATATTTATTATTATTATTATTATTCCTCTTCCGCCATTGAAGTCAATGGCAGCCCATAGAACCGTACATAGGAAAGTTATGAAATTTGGCACACATGTACAGGACAGTCTCAGAAGTTACTATAGCAAATTCGGTGTGTCTAACTCAAACTCTCTAGCGCCACCAACAGTCCAAAAGTCCACTTATGTTCATGCTCATAACTTCTGACCCGTGAGTCCTAGAAACTAAATTCTTGTTTCCTCTGAATCCTTGGCTCATGTTGATTCAATTGCACACATTGATGTCATTTGTGTCATGCACATCTTTCCGCCATTTTGAATTTTCCGTAAAACCTACTTTTTCGAACTCCTCCTAGAGCGTTCGTCCGATTTGCATGTCCTTTGGTATGTAGCATCTAGAGACACCCCAGACAAAAAGTTATCAAAAGCTTTTTTATAGACCAATGCGTTCTCGTATAAATTGACAACATATATGGCGGCGAGCACGCCAAAACGGACGTGAGGCTGTATCTTTGCAAAACTTTATTGTATCGACACGAAACTTGGTATATGTCATTACAGTCTTGACCTGAGGGTGCCTGCAACGTTTCGTCACAGCGCCACCTAGTGGTCACGAGATTCGAAAAATGCCTATTTTCGCATATAACTACTTCAAACTTGAGTCTAAAATCATGAAGGTGGTCTTGTTAGATTCCTTGAGGCATGCCGAGTCAAACGATACCAAACGGTTTTCGGTCGGCCATTTTGGGTGTCGGCCATTTTGAATTTTCTCATTAAGTTCAGTATTTCACAAACAGAATGGCGTATCGCTACGAAATTTGGCATGGTTTATCAGTGACATGTTCTGAGTGCACCTATAAATCTTTAGGACGGCGCCACCTAGTGGTCAGGATATGTAAATCAATTGTTTAAAATCTTTATATCATTTGATTAAATTGCCACTATGACATAAGACTTCACTCAATTGATTCCTTGGCTCATGCTGAGTCCGACTGTACCAAATATGTCTGAGTCAAACCTACTTCCTGTCGGCCATTTTAAATTATATTGAACACCTACTTTTTCGAACTCCTCCTAGAGCGCTCCTTTGATTGGCTTGATTTTTGGTAGGCATCATCTAGAGACACTCCAGACAAAAAGTTATCAAAAGCTTTTCGGTAGACCTATCCATTGTCGTATAACGCATCAAAGAATGCGAGGGCGAGCACGCCAAAATGTGTTTGAGCCTGTATCTTCGCAAAACTTTTGCGTATTAATATGAGACTTGGTATATGTCATAACAGTGATGACCTGAGGGTGCATGCACCATTTCGTCACACTGCCCCCTACTGGTCACGAGATATAAAAATTTCTATTTTTGCTTATAACTACTGCAAATTTGAATGTAAAATTATGAGGCTGGTCTTGTAAGATTTCGTGAGGCATGGCGAGTCAAACGATACCAAATGGTTTTTGGTCGGCCATTTTGTGTGTCGGCCATTTTGAATTTTTCTTTAAGTTCAAGTATTTCAGAAACGCAATTGCGTATTGTTATGAAACTTGGTATAGTTCATCAGCAACATGTTCTGGGAGGACTTGTAAACTTTCCGGTGCCCCCTAGTGGTCAAGAGATTTGAAGCTATATCTCTGCATCTCTTTATCGTATTTACACCAAATTTGGTGGGTGTCATCACAATCAAGACCTGAGTCACAATTAATTTTTTGGTCAGTGCCCCCTAGTGGTCAAGTCATTTAAGGCTATATCTCTGCATCTCTTTATTGTATTTACACCAAATTTGGTGGGTGTCATCACAATCAAGACCTGAGTCACAATTTATTTTTTGGTGAGTGCCCCCTAGTGGTCAAGTCATTTAAGGATATATCTCTGCATCTCTTTATTGTATTCACACCAAATTTGGTGGGTTTCATCACAATCAAGACCTGAGTCACAATTTATTTTTTGGTCAGTGACCCCTAGTGGTCAATGCAATTAAAGGTTATATCTCCGTATCGCTTTATTGTATTTACACTAAATTTGGTATGTGTCATCACAGTCATGACCTGAGGCACCATCTATTCTTTTGGCACAGTGCCACCTAGTGGTCTCAAGATACAAAAAAATTGCTTTTTTTCATAAAACTAATGCAAACTTAGATGTTAAATCATGGCAGTCATCACGTATGAATCATTTTTTGCCATGTTTGGCTTGACCCCGGTATCGCTGCTTGCAGCTATATTTATTATTATTATTTATCTTCCTCGTTCTTCCGCCGAAAGTCAATGGCAGCCCATAGAACCGTACATAGGAAAGTTATGAAATTTGGCACACATGTAGAGGACAGTCTCAGAAGTTACTATAGCAAAATTGGTGTGTCTGACTCAAACCCTCTAGCGCCACCAACAGTCCAAAAATCCAATTATGTTCATGCTCATAACTTCTGACCCATGAGTCCTAGAAACTAAATTCTTGTTTCCTCTGAATCCTTGCCTCATGATGATTCAAATGCACACATTGATGTCATTTGTGTCATGCACATCTTTCCGCCATTTTGAATTTTCCGTAAAACCTACTTTTTCGAACTCCTCCTAGACCGTTTGTCCGATTTGCATGTCCTTTGGTATGTAGCATCTAGAGACATCCAAGACAAAAAGTTATCAAAAGCTTTTTGATAGACCAATGCGTTCTCGTATACAGTGACAACATACAAGGCGGCGAGCACGCCAAAACAGACGTGAGGCCGTATCTTCGCAAAACTTTATTGTATCGACATGAAACTTGGTATATGTCATTACAGTCATGACCTGAGGGTGCCTGCAACGTTTCGTCACAGCGCCACCTAGTGGTCACGAGATTCGAAAAATGCCTATTTTCGCTTATAACTACTTAAAACTTAAGTCTAAAATCATGAAGGTGGTCTTGTTAGATTCCTTGAGGCATGCCAAGTCAAACGATACCAAACGGTTTTCGGTCGGCCATTTTGGGTGTCGGCCATTTTGAATTTTCTCATTAAGTTCAGTATTTCACAAACAGATTGGCGTATCGCTACGAAATTTGTCATGGTTCATCAGTGACATGTTCTGAGCGCACCTATAAATCTTTAGGACGGCGCCACCTAGTGGTCAGGATATGTAAATAAATTGTTTAAAATCTTTATATCATTTGATTAAATTGCCACACTGACATAAGACTTCACTCTATTGATTCCTTGGCTCATGCCGAGTCCGACTGTTCCAAATATGTCTGAGTCAAACGTACTTCCTGTCGGCCATTTTGAATTATATTGAACACCTACTTTTTCGAACTCCTCCTAGAGCGCTCGTGTGATTGGCTTGATTTTTGGTATGCATCATCTAGAGACACTCTAGACAAAAAGTTATCAAAAGCTTTTCGGTAGACCTATCCGTTGTCGTATAACGCATCAAAGAATGCGAGGGCGAGCACGCCAAAATGTGTTTGAGCCTGTATCTTCGCAAAACTTTTGCGTATTAATATGAGACTTGGTATATGTCATAACAGTGATGACCTGAGGGTGCATGCACCATTTCGTCACACTGCCCCCTACTGGTCACGAGATATAAAATATGTCTATTTTTGCTTATAACTACTGCAAACCTGAATGTAAAATTATGAGACTGGTCTTGTTAGATTTCGTGAGGCATGCCGAGTCAAACAATACCAAATGGTTTTGGTCGGCCATTTTGTGTGTCGGCCATTTTGAATTTTTTCTTTAAATTCAAGTATTTCAGAAACGCAATTGCGTATTGTTATGAAACTTGGTATGGTTCATCAGCAACATGTTCTGGGAGGACTTGTAAACTTTTCGGCGCCCCCTAGTGGTCAAGAGATTTGAAGCTATATCTCTGCATCTCTTTATCGTATTTACACCAAATTTGGTGGGTGTCATCACAATCAAGACCTGAGTCACAATTTATTGTTTGGTCAGTGCCCCCTAGTGGTTAAGTCATTTAAGGCTATATCTCTGTATCGCTTTATTGTATTTACACTAAATTTGGTATGTGTCATCACAGTCATGACCTGAGGTACCATCTATTGTTTCGGCACAGCACCACCTAGTGGTCTCAAGATACGAAAAAAATGCTATTTTTTTCATAAAACTAATGCAAACTTAGATCTTAAATCATGACAGTCATCACGTATGAATCATTTTTTGCCATGTTTGGCTTGACCCCGGTATCGCTGCTTGCAGCTATATTTAGGGGTCAAGCCCCGAAGGGGCGTAGAACCCTATTGTTATTGTTAGTTTTCTTATTATTATTATTATTACTTGTTTCCTCTTCCGCCATTGAAGTCAATGGCAGCCCATAGAACCGTACGTAGGAAAGTTATGAAATTTGGCACACATGTAGAGGACAGTCTCAGAAGTTACTATAGCAACATTGGTGTGTCTGACTCAAACCCTCTAGCGCCACCAACAGTCCAAAAATCCACTTATGTTCATGCTCATAACTTCTGACCCGTGAGTCCTAGAAACTAAATTCTTGTTTCCTCTGAATCCTTTGCTCATGATGATTCAATTGCACACATTGATGTCATTTGTGTCATGCACATCTTTCCGCCATTTTGAATTTTCCGTAAAACCTACTTTTTCGAACTCCTCCTAGACCGTTTGTCCGATTTGCATGTCCTTTGGTATGTAGCATCTAGAGACACCCCAGACAAAAAGTTATCAAAAGCTTTTTGATAGACCAATGCGTTCTCGTATACCGTGACAACATATATGGCGGCGAGCACGCCAAAACGGACGTGAGGCCGTATCTTCGCAAAACTTTATTGTATCGACACGAAACTTGGTATATGTCATTACAGTCATGACCTGAGGGTGCCTGCAACGTTTCGTCACAGCGCCACCTAGTGGTCACGAGATTCGAAAAATGCCTATTTTCGCTTATAACTACTTCAAACTTGAGTCTAAAATCATGAAGGTGGTCTTGTTAGATTCCTTGAGGCATGCCGAGTCAAACGATACCAAATGGTTTTCGGTCGGCCATTTTGGGTGTCGGCCATTTTGAATTTTCTCATTAAGTTCAGTATTTCACAAACAGAATGGCGTATCGCTACGAAATTTGGCATGGTTCATCAGTGACATGTTCTGAGCGCACCTATAAATCTTTAGGACGGCGCCACCTAGTGGTCAGGATATGTAAATAAATTGTTTTAAATCTTTATATCATTTGATTAAATTGCCACTATGACATAAGACTTCACTCTATTGATTCCTTGGCTCATGCTGAGTCCGACTGTACCAAATATGTCTGAGTCAAACCTACTTCCTGTCGGCCATTTTGAATTATATTGAACACCTACTTTTTCGAACTCCTCCTAGAGCGCTCGTGTGATTGGCTTGATTTTTGGTATGCATCATCTAGAGACACTCTAGACAAAAAGTTATCAAAAGCTTTTCGGTAGACCTATCCGTTGTCGTATAACGCATCAAAGAATGCGAGGGCGAGCACGCCAAAATGTGTTTGAGCCTGTATCTTCGCAAAACTTTTGCGTATTAATATGAGACTTGGTATATGTCATAACAGTGATGACCTGAGGGTGCATGCACCATTTCGTCACACTGCCCCCTACTGGTCACGAGATATAAAAAATGTCTATTTTTGCTTATAACTACTGCAAATTTGAATGTAAAATTATGAGACTGGTCTTGTTAGATTTCGTGAGGCATGCCGAGTCAAACGATACCAAATGGTTTTTGGTCGGCCATTTTGTGTGTCGGCCATTTTGAATTTTTCTTTAAGTTCAAGTATTTCAGAAACGCAATTGCGTATTGTTATGAAACTTGGTATGGTTCATCAGCAACATGTTCTGGGAGGACTTGTAAACTTTTCGGTGCCCCCTAGTGGTCAAGAGATTTGAAGCTATATCTCTGCATCTCTTTATCGTATTTACACCAAATTTGGTGGGTGTCATCACAATCAAGACCTGAGTCACAATTTATTTTTTGGTCAGTGCCCCCTAGTGGTCAAGTCATTTAAGGCTATATCTCCGTATCACTTTATTGTATTTACACTAAATTTGGTATGTGTCATCACAGTCATGACCTGAGGCACCATTTATTCTTTCGGCACAGTGCCACCTAGTGGTCTCAAGATACGAAAAAATTGTTTTTTTTTCATAAAACTAATGCAAACTTAGATCTTAAATCATGACAGTCATCACGTATGAATCATTTTTTGCCATGTTTGGCTTGACCCCGGTATCGCTGCTTGCAGCTATATTTAGGGGTCAAGCCCCGAAGGGGCGTAGAACCCTATTGTTATTGTTAGTTTTCTTATTATTATTATTATTATTCTTCCTCTTCCGCCATTGAAGTCAATGGCAGCCCATAGAACCGTACATAGGAAAGTTATGAAATTTGGCACACATGTAGAGGACAGTCTCAAAAGTTACTATAGCAACTTTGGTGTGTCTGACTCAAACCCTCTAGCGCCACCAACAGTCCAAAAATCCACTTATGTTCATGCTCATAACTTCTGACCCGTGAGTCCTAGAAACTAAATTCTTGTTTCCTCTGAATCCTTGGCTCATGATGATTCAATTGCATACGTTGATGTCATTTGTGTCATGCACATCTTTCCGCCATTTTGAATTTTCCGTAAAACCTACTTTTTCGAACTCCTCCTAGAGCGTTTGTCCGATTTGCATGTCCTTTGGTATCTAGCATCTAGAGACACCCCTGACAAAAAGTTATCAAAAGCTTTTTGATAGACCAATGCGTTCTCGTATACCGTGACAACATATACGGCGGCGAGCACGCCAAAACGGACGTGAGGCCGTATCTTCGCAAAACTTTATTGTATCGACACGAAACTTGGTATATGTCATTACAGTCATGACCTGAGGGTGCCTGCAACATTTCGTCACAGCGCCACCTAGTGGTCACGAGATTCGAAAAATGCCTATTTTTGCTTATAACTACTTCAAACTTGAGTCTAAAATCATGAAGTTGGTCTTGTTAGATTCCTTGAGGCATGCCGAGTCAAACGATATCAAACGGTTTTCGGTCGGCCATTTTGGGTGTCGGCCATTTTGAATTTTCTCATTAAGTTCAGTATTTCACAAACAGAATGGCGTATCGCTACGAAATTTGGCATGGTTCATCAGAGACATGTTCTGACCGCACATATAAATCTTTAGGACGGCGCCACCTAGTGGTCAGGATATGTAAATAAATTGTTTAAAATCTTTATTTCATTTGATTAAATTGCTACACTGACATGAGACTTCACTCTATTGATTCCTTGGCTCGTGCTGAGTCCGACTGTACCAAATATGTCTGAGTCAAACCTACTTCCTGTCGGCCATTTTGAATTATATTGAACACCTACTTTTTCGAACTCCTCCTAGAGCGCTCGTGTGATTGGCTTGATTTTTGGTATGCATCATCTAGAGACACTCTAGACAAAAAGTTATCAAAAGATTTTTGGTAGACCTATCCGTTGTCGTATAACGCATCAAAGAATGCGAGGGCGAGCACGCCAAAATGTGTTTGAGCCTGTATCTTCGCAAAACTTTTGCGTATTAATATGAGACTTGGTATATGTCATAACAGTGATGACCTGAGGGTGCATGCACCATTTCGTCACACTGCCCCCTACTGGTCACGAGATATAAAAAAAATTTCTATTTTTGCTTATAACTACTGCAAACTTGAATGTAAAATTATGAGACTGGTCTTGTTAGATTTCGTGAGGCATTCCGAGTCAAACGATACCAAATGGTTTTTGGTCGGCCATTTTGTGTGTCGGCCATTTTGAATTTTTTCTTTAAGTTCAAGTATTTCAGAAACGCAATTGCGTATTGTTATGAAACTTGGTATGGTTCATCAGCAACATGTTCTGGGAGGACTTGTAAACTTTTCGGTGCCCCCTAGTGGTCAAGAGATTTGAAGCTATATCTCTGCATCTCTTTATCGTATTTACACCAAATTTGGTGGGTGTCATCACAATCAAGACCTGAGTCACAATTTATTGTTTGGTCAGTGCCCCCTAGTGGTCAAGTCATTTAAGGCTATATCTCCGTATCGCTTTATTGTATTTACACTAAATTTGGTATGTGTCATCACAGTCATGACCTGAGACACCATCTATTCTTTCGGCACAGTGCCACCTAGTGGTCTCAAGATACAAAAAATTGTTTTTTTTCATAAAACTAATGCAAACTTAGATCTTAAATCATGACAGTCATCACGTATGAATCATTTTTTGCCATGTTTGGCTTGACCCCGGTATCGCTGCTTGCAGCTATATTTATTATTATTATTCATCTTCTTGTTCTTCCGCCATTGAAGTCAATGGCAGCCCATAGAACCGTACATAGGAAAGTTATGAAATTTGGCACACATGTAGAGGACAGTCTCAGAAGTTACTATAGCAACATTGGTGTGTCTGACTCAAACCCTCTAGCGCCACCAACAGTCCAAAAATCCACTTATGTTCATGCTCATAACTTCTGACCCGTGAGTCCTAGAAACTAAATTCTTGTTTCCTCTGAATCCTTTGCTTATGATGATTCAATTGCACACATTGATGTCATTTCTGTCATGCACATCTTTCCGCCATTTTGAATTTTCCTTAAAACCTACTTTTTCGAACTCCTCCTAGAGCGTTCGTCCGATTTGCATGTCCTTTGGTATGTAGCATCTAGAGACACCCCAGACAAAAAGTTATCAAAAGCTTTTTGATAGACCAATGTGTTCTCGTATAAATTGACAACATATATGGCGGCGAGCACGCCAAAACGGACGTGAGGCTGTATCTTCGCAAAACATTATTGTATCGACACGAAACTTGGTATATGTCATTACAGTCATGACTTGAGGTTGCCTGCAACGTTTCGTCACAGCGCCACCTAGTGGTCACGAAATTCGAAAAATGCCTATTTTGCTTATAACTACTTCACACTTGAGTCTAAAATCACGAAAGTGGTCTTGTTAGATTCCTTGAGGCATGCCGAGTCAAACGATACCAAACTGTTTTCGGTCGGCCATTTTGGGTGTCGGCCATTTTGAATTTTCTCATTAAGTTCAGTATTTCACAAACAGAATGGCGTATTGCTACGAAATTTGGCATGATTCATCAGTGACATGTTCTGAGCGCCCCTATAAATCTTTAGGACAGCGCCACCTAGTGGTCAGGATATGTAAATAAATTGTTTAAAATATTTATATAATTTAATTAAATTGCCACACTGACATAAGAATTCACTCTACTGATTCCTTGGCTCGTGCTGAGTCCGACTGTACCAAATATGTCTGAGTCAAACCTACTTCCTGTCGGCCATTTTGAATTATATTGAACACCTACTTTTTCGAACTCCTCCTAGAGCGCTCGTGTGATTGGCTTGATTTTTGGTATGCATCATCTAGAGACACTCTAGACAAAAAGTTATCAAAAGCTTTTCGGTAGACCTATCCGTTGTCGTATAACGCATCAAAGAATGCGAGGGCGAGCACGCCAAAATGTGTTTGAGCCTGTATCTTCGCAAAACTTTTGCGTATTGATATGAGACTTGGTATATGTCATAACAGTGATGACCTGAGGGTGCATGCACCATTTCGTCACACTGCCCCCTACTGGTCACGAGATATAAAACATGTCTATTTTTGCTTATAACTACTGCAAACTTGAATGTAAAATTATGAGACTGGTCTTGTTAGATTTGGTGAGGCATGCCGAGTCAAATGATACCAAATGGTTTTTGGTCGGCCATTTTGTGTGTCGTCAATTTTGAATTTTTTCTTTAAGTTCAAGTATTTCAGAAACGCAATTGCGTATTGTACTGAAACTTGGTATGGTTCATCAGCAACATGTTCTGGGAGGACTTGTAAACTTTTTGGCGCCCCCTAGTGGTCAAGAGATTTGAAGCTATATCTCTGCATCTCTTTATCGTATTTACACCAAATTTGGTGGGTGTCATCACAATCAAGACCTGAGTCACCATTTATTGTTTGGTCAGTGCCCCCTAGTGGTCAAGTCATTTAAGGCTATATCTTCGTATCGCTTTATCGTATTTACACTAAATTTGGTATGTGTCATCACAGTCATGACCTGAGGCACCATCTATTGTTTCGGCAAAGCGCCACCTAGTGGTCTCAAGATACAAAAAATTGCTATTTTTTCCCTAAAACTAATGCAAAGTTAGATCTTAAATCATGACAGTTATCACGTATGAATCATTTTTTGCCATGTTTGGCTTGACCCCGGTATCGCTGCTTGCAGCTATATTTCTTCTTCTTGTTCTTCCGCCATTGAAGTCAATGGCAGCCCATAGAACCGTACATAGGAAAGTTATGAAATTTGGCACACATGTAGAGGACAGTCTCAGAAGTTACTATAGCAACATTGGTGTGTCTGACTCAAACCCTCTAGCGCCACCAACAGTCCAAATATGCACTTATGTTCATGCTCACAACTTCTGACCCGTGAGTCCTAGAAACTAAATTCTTGTTTCCCCTGAATCCTTGGCTCATGATGATTCAAATGCACACATTGATGTCATTTGTGTCATGCACATCTTTCCGCCATTTTGAATTTTTCGTAAAACCTACTTTTTCGAACTCCTCCTAGACCGTTTGTCTGATTTGCATGTCCTTTGGTATGTAGCATCTAGAGACACCCATGACAAAAAGTTATCAAAAGCTTTTTGATAGACCAATGCGTTCTCATATAAATTGACAACATATATGGCGGCGAGCACGCCAAAACGGACGTGAGGCCTTATCTTCGCAAAACTTTATTGTATCGACACGAAACTTGGTATATGTCATAACAGTCATGACCTGAGGGTGCCTGCAACGTTTCGTCACAGCGCCACCTAGTGGTCACGAGATTCGAAAAATGCCTATTTTCGCTTATAACTACTTCAAACTTCAGTCTAAAATCATGAAGGTGGTCTTGTTAGATTCCTTGAGGCATGCCGAGTCAAACGATACCAAACGGTTTTCGGTCGGCCATTTTGGGTGTCGGCCATTTTGAATTTTCTCATTAAGTTCAGTATTTCACAAACAGAATGGCGTATCGCTACGAAATTTGGCATGGTTCATCAGTGACATGTTCTGAGCGCACTTATAAATCTTTAGGACGGCGCCACCTAGTGGTCAGGATATGTAAAAACAATTTTTTAAATCTTTATATCATTTGATTAAATTGCCACTATGACATAAGACTTCACTCTATTGATTCCTTGGCTCATGCTGAGTCCGACTGTACCAAATATGTCTGAGTCAAACCTACTTCCTGTCGGCCATTTTGAATTATATTGAACACCTACTTTTTCGAACTCCTCCTAGAGCGCTCGTGTGATTGGCTTGATTTTTGGTATGCACCATCTAGAGACACTCTAGACAAAAAGTTATCAAAAGATTTTCGGTAGACCTATCCGTTGTCGTATAACGCATCAAAGAGTGCGAGGGCGAGCACGCCAAAATGTGTTTGAGCCTGTATCTTCGCAAAACTTTTGCGTATTAATATGAGACTTGGGATATGTCATAACAGTGATGACCTGAGGGTGCATGCACCATTTCGTCACACTGCCCCCTACTGGTCACGAGATATAAAAAATGTCTATTTTTGCTTATAACTACTGCAAACTTGAATGTAAAATTATGACAGTGGTCTTGTTAGATTTCGTGAGGCATGCCGAGTCAAACGATACCAAATGGTTTTTGGTCGGCCATTTTGTGTGTCGGCCATTTTGAATTTTTCTTTAAGTTCAAGTATTTCAGAAACGCAATTGCGTATTGTTATGAAACTTGGTATGGTTCATCAGCAACATGTTCTGGGAGGACTTGTAAACTTTCCGGTGCCCCCTAGTGGTCAAGAGATTTGAAGCTATATCTCTGCATCTCTTTATCGTATTTACACCAAATTTGGTGGGTGTCATCACAATCAAGACCTGAGTCACAATTTATTTTTTGGTCAGTGCCCCCTAGTGGTCAAGTTATTTAAGGCTATATCTCTGCATCTCTTTATTGTATTTACACCAAATTTGGTGGGTGTCATCACAATCAAGACCTGAGTCACAATTTATTTTTTGGTCAGTGCCCCCTAGTGGTCAAGTCATTTAAGGCTATATCTCTGCATCTCTTTATTGTATTTACACCAAATTTGGTGGGTGTCATCACAATCAAGACCTGAGTCACAATTAATTTTTTGGTCAGTGCCCCCTAGTGGTCAAGTTATTTAAGGCTATATCTCTGCATCTCTTTATTGTATTTACACCAAATTTGGTGGGTGTCATCACAATCAAGACCTGAGTCACAATTTATTTTTTGGTCAGTGCCCCCTAGTGGTCAAGTCATTTAAGGCTATATCTCCGTATCGCCTTATTGTATTTACACTAAATTTGGTATGTGTCATCACAGTCATGACCTGAGGCACCATCTGTTCTTTTGGCACAGTGCCACCTAGTGGTCTCAAGATACGAAAAAATTGCTATTTTTTTCATAAAACTAATGCGAACTTAGATCTTAAATCATGACAGTCATCACGTATGAATCATTTTTTGCCATGTTTGGCTTGACCCCGGTATCGCTGCTTGCAGCTATATTTAGGGGTCAAGCCCCGAAGGGGCGTAGAACCCTATTGTTATTGTTAGTTTTCTTATTATTATTATTATTATTATTCTTCCTCTTCCGCCATTGAAGTCAATGGCAGCCCATAGAACCGTACATAGGAAAGTTATGAAATTTGGCACACATGTAGAGGACAGTCTTAGAAGTTACTATAGCAAATTTGGTGTGTCTGACTCAAACCCTCTAGCGCCACCAACAGTCCAAAAATCCACTTATGTTCATGCTCATAACTTCTGACCCGTGAGTCCTAGAAACTAAATTCTTGTTTCCTCTGAATCCTTGGCTCATGATGATTCAATTGCACACATTGATGTCATTTGTGTCATGCAAATCTTTCCGCCATTTTGAATTTTCCGTAAAACCTACTTTTTCGAACTCCTCCTAGAGCGTTTGTCCAATTTGCATGTCCTTTGGTATGTAGCATCTAGAGACACCTCTGACAAAAAGTTATCAAAAGCTTTTTGATAGACCAATGCGTTCTTGTATAAATTGACAACATATATGGCGGCGAGCACGCCAAAACGGACGTGAGGCCGTATCTTCGCAACACTTTGGTGTATCGACACGAAACTTGGTATATGTCATAACAGTCATGACCTGAGGGTGCCTGCAACGTTTCGTCACAGCGCCACCTAGTGGTCACGAGATTCGAAAAATGTCTATTTTCGCTTATAACTACTTCAAACTTGAGTCTAAAATCATGAAGTTGGTCTTGTTAGATTCCTTGAGGCATGCCGAGTCAAACAATACCAAACGGTTTTCGGTCGGCCATTTTGGGTGTCGGCCATTTTGAATTTTCTCATTAAGTTCAGTATTTCACAAACAGAATGGCGTATCGCTACGAAATTTGGCATGGTTCATCAGTGACATGTTCTGAGCGCACCTATAAATCTTTAGGACAGCGCCACCTAGTGGTCAGGATATGTAAATAAATTGTTTAAAATCTTTATATCATTTGATTAAATTGCCACTATGACATAAGACTTCACTCTATTGATTCCTTGGCTCATGCTGAGTCCGACTGTACCAAATATGTCTGAGTCAAACCTACTTCCTGTCGGCCATTTTGAATTATATTGAACACCTACTTTTTCGAACTCCTCCTAGAGCGCTCGTGTGATTGGCTTGATTTTTGGTATGCATCATCTAGAGACACTCTAGACAAAAAGTTATCAAAAGCTTTTCGGTAGACCTATCCGTTGTCGTATAACGCATCAAAGAATGCGAGGGCGAGCACGCCAAAATGTGTTTGAGCCTGTATCTTCGCAAAACTTTTGTGTATTGATATGAGACTTGGTATATGTCATAACAGTGATGACCTGAGGGTGCATGCACCTTTTCGTCACACTGCCCCCTACTGGTCACGAGATATAAAAAATGTCTATTTTTGTTTATAACTACTGCAAACTTGAATGTAAAATTATGAGACTGGTCTTGTTAGATTTCGTGAGGCATGCCGAGTCAAACGATACCAAATGGTTTTTGGTCGGCCATTTTGTGTGTCGGCCATTTTGAATTTTTTCTTTAAGTCAAGTATTTCAAAAACGCAATTGCGTATTGTTATGAAACTTGGTATGGTTCATCAGCAACATGTTCTGGGAGGACTTGTAATCTGTTTTGGCGCCCCCTAGTGGTCAAGAGATTTGAAGCTATATCTCTGCATCTCTTTATCGTATTTACACCAAATTTGGTGGGTGTCATCACAATCAAGACCTGAGTCACAATTTATTGTTTGGTCAGTGCCCCCTAGTGGTCAAGTCATTTAAGGCTATATCTCCGTATCGCTTTATTGTATTTACACTAAATTTGGTATGTGTCATCACAGTCATGACCTGAGGCACCATCTATTGTTTCGGCAAAGCGCCACCTAGTGGTCTCAAGATACAAAAAATTGCTATTTTTTTCATAAAACTAATGCAAACTTAGATCTTAAATCATGACAGTCATCACGTATGAATCATTTTATCCCATGTTTGGCTTGACCCCGGTATCGCTGCTTGCAGCTATATTTATTATTATTATTGTTATTCTTGTTCCTCGTTCTTCCACCCAAAAGTCAATGGCAGCCCATAGAACCGTACATAGGAAAGTTATGAAATTTGGCACACATGTAGAGGACAGTCTCAGAAGTTACTATAGCAACATTGGTGTGTCTGACTCAAACCCTCTAGCGCCACCAACAGTCCAAAAATCCACTTATGTTCATGCTCACAACTTCTGACCCGTGAGTCCTAGAAAATAAATTCTTGTTTCCTCTGAATCCTTGGCTCATGATGATTCAATTGCACATGTTGATGTCATTTGTGTCATGCACATCTTTCCGCCATTTTGAATTTTCCGTAAAACCTACTTTTTCGAACTCCTCCTAGACCGTCCGTCGGATTTGCATGTCCTTTGGTATGTAGCATCTAGAGACACCCCAGACAAAAAGTTATCAAAAGCTTTTTGATAGACCAATGCGTTCTCGTATAAATTGACAACATATATGGCGGCGAGCACGCCAAAACGGACGTGAGGCCGTATCTTCGCAAAACTTTATTGTATCGACACGAAACTTGGTATATGTCATTACAGTCATGACCTGAGGGTGCCTGCAACGTTTCGTCACAGCGCCACCTAGTGGTCACGAGATTCGAAAAATGCCTATTCTCGCTTATAACTACTTCAAACTTGAGCCTAAAATCACGAAGGTGGTCTTGTTAGATTCCTTGAGGCATGCCGAGTCAAACGATACCAAACGGTTTTCGGTCGGCCATTTTGGGTGTCGGCCATTTTGAATTTTCTCATTAAGTTCAGTATTTCACAAACAGAATGGCGTATCGCTACGAAATTTGGCATGGTTTATCAGTGACATGTTCTGAGCGCACCTATAAATCTTTAGGACAGCGCCACCTAGTGGTCAGGATATGTAAATAAATTGTTTAAAATCTTTATATCATTTGATTAAATTGCCACTATGACATAAGACTTCACTCTATTGATTCCTTGGCTCATGCTGAGTCCGACTGTACCAAATATGTCTGAGTCAAACCTACTTCCTGTCGGCCATTTTGAATTATATTGAACACCTACTTTTTCGAACTCCTCCTAGAGCGCTCGTGTGATTGGCTTGATTTTTGGTATGCATCATCTAGAGACACTCTAGACAAAAAGTTATCAAAAGCTTTTCGGTAGACCTATCCGTTGTCGTATAACGCATCAAAGAATGCGAGGGCGAGCACGCCAAAATGTGTTTGAGCCTGTATCTTCGCAAAACTTTTGCGTATTAATATGAGACTTGGTATATGTCATAACAGTGATGACCTGAGGGTGCATGCACCATTTCGTCACACTGCCCCCTACTGGTCACGAGATATAAAAAATGTCTATTTTTGCTTATAACTATTGCAAACTTGAATGTAAAATTATGAGACTGGTCTTGTTAGATTTCTTGAGGCATGCTGAGTCAAACGATACCAAATGGTTTTTGGTCGGCCATTTTGTGTGTCGGCCATTTTGAATTTTTTCTTTAAGTTCAAGTATTTCAGAAACGCAATTGCGTATTGTTATGAAACTTGGTATGGTTCATCAGCAACATGTTCTGGGAGGACTTGTAAACTTTTCGGCGCCCCCTAGTGGTCAAGAGATTTGAAGCTATATCTCTGCATCTCTTTATCGTATTTACACCAAATTTGGTGGGTGTCATCACAATCAAGACCTGAGTCATAATTTATTGTTTGGTCAGTGCCCCCTAGTGGTCAAGTCATTTAAGGCTATATCTCCGTATCGCTTTATTGTATTTACACTAAATTTGGTATGTGTCATCACAGTCATGACCTGAGTCACAATTAATTTTTTGGTCAGTGCCACCTAGTGGTCAAGTCATTTAAGGCTATATCTCCGTATCGCTTTATTGTATTTACACTAAATTTGGTATGTGTCATCACAGTCATGACCTGAGGCACCATCTATTCTTTCGGCACAGTGCCACCTAGTGGTCTCAAGATACGAAAAAATTGCTTTTTTTCATAAAACTAATGCAAACTTAGATCTTAAATCATGGCAGTCATCACGTATGAATCATTTTTTGCCATGTTTGGCTTGACCCCGGTATCGCTGCTTGCAGCTATATTTAGGGGTCAAGCCCCGAAGGGGCGTAGAACCCTATTGTTATTGTTAGTTTTCTTATTATTATTTATCTTCCTCGTTCTTCCACCCAAAAGTCAATGGCAGCCCATAGAACCGTACATAGGAAAGTTATGAAATTTGGCACACATGTAGAGGACAGTCTCAGAAGTTACTATAGCAACAAAGGTGTGTCTGACTCAAACCCTCTAGCGCCACCAACAGTCCAAAAATCCACTAATGTTCATGCTCATAACTTCTGACCCGTGAGTCCTAGAAACTAAATTCTTGTTTCCACTGAATCCTTTGCTCATGATGATTCAATTGCACACATTGATGTCATTTGTGTCATGCAAATCTTTCCGCCATTTTGAATTTTCCGTAAAACCTACTTTTTCGAACTCCTCCTAGACCGTTTGTCCGATTTGCATGTCCTTTGGTATGTAGCATCTAGAGACACCACAGACAAAAAGTTATCAAAAGCTTTTTGATAGACCAATGCATTCTCGTATAAATTGACAACATATATGGCGGCGAGCACGCCAAAACGGACGTGAGGCCGTATCTTCGCAAAACTTTATTGTATTGACACGAAACTTGGTATATGTCATTACAGTCATGACCTGAGGGTGCCTGCAACGTTTCGTCACAGCGCCACCTAGTGGTCACGAGATTCGAAAAATGCCTATTTTTGCTTATAACTACTTCAAACTTGAGTCTAAAATCATGAAGGTGGTCTTGTTAGGTTCCTTGAGGCATGCCGAGTCAAACGATACCAAACGGTTTTCGGTCGGCCATTTTGGGTGTCGGCCATTTTGAATTTTCTCATTAAGTTCAGTATTTCACAAACAGAATGGCGTATCGCTACGAAATTTGGCATGGTTCATCAGTGACATGTTCTGAGCGCACCTATAAATCTTTAGGACAGCGCCACCTAGTGGTCAGGATATGTAAATAAATTGTTTAAAATCTTTATATCATTTGATTAAATTGCCACTATGACATAAGACTTCACTCTATTGATTCCTTGGCTCATGCTGAGTCCGACTGTACCAAATATGTCTGAGTCAAACCTACTTCCTGTCGGCCATTTTGAATTATATTGAACACCTACTTTTTCGAACTCCTCCTAGAGCACTCGTGTGATTGGCTTGATTTTTGGTATGCATCATCTAGAGGCACTCCAGACAAAAAGTTATCAAAAGCTTTTCGGTAGACCTATCCGTTGTCGTATCACGCATCAAAGAATGCGAGGGCGAGCACGCCAAAATGTGTTTGAGCCTGTATCTTCGCAAAACTTTTGCGTATTAATATGAGACTTGGTATATGTCATAACAGTGATGACCTGAGGGTGCATGCAACATTTCATCACACTGCCCCCTACTGGTCACGAGATATAAAAAAAAATCTTTTTTTGCTTATAACTACTGCAAACTTGAATGTAAAATTATGAGATTGGTCTTGTTAGATTTCGTGAGGCATGCCGAGTCAAACGATACCAAATGGTTTTTGGTCGGCCATTTTGTGTGTCGGCCATTTTGAATTTTTTCTTTAAGTTCAAGTATTTCAGAAACGCAATTGCGTATTGTTATGAAACTTGGTATGGTTCATCAGCAACATGTTCTGGGAGGACTTGTAAACTTTTTGGCGCCCCCTAGTGGTCAAGAGATTTGAAGCTATATCTCTGCATCTCTTTATCGTATTTACAACAAATTTGGTGGGTGTCATCACAATCAAGACCTGAGTTACAATTTATTGTTTGGTCAGTGCCCCCTAGTGGTCAAGTCATTTAAGGCTATATCTCCGTATCGGTTTATCGTATTTACACTAAATTTGGTATGTGTCATCACAGTCATGACCTGAGGCACCATCTATTGTTTCGGCACAGCGCCACCTAGTGGTCTCAAGATACGAAAAAATTGCTTTTTTTTCATAAAACTAATGCAAACTTAGATCTTAAATCATGACAGTCATCACGTATGAATCATTTTTTGCCATGTTTGGCTTGACCCCGGTATCGCTGCTTGCAGCTATATTTAGGGGTCAAGCCCCGAAGGGGCGTAGAACCCTATTGTTATTGTTAGTTTTCTTATTATTATTATTTTTCTTCCTCGTTCTTCCGCCGAAATTCAATGGCAGCCCATAGAACCGTACATAGGAAAGTTATGAAATTTGGCACACATGTAGAGGACAGTCTCAGAAGTTACTATAGCAACATTGGTGTGTCTGACTCAAACCCTCTAGCGCCACCAACAGTCCAAAAATCCACTTATGTTCATGCTCACAACTTCTGACCCGTGAGTCCTAGAAACTAAATTCTTGTTTCCTCTGAATCCTTGGCTCATGATGATTCAATTGCACACATTGATGTCATTTGTGTCATGCACATCTTTCCGCCATTTTGAATTTTCCGTAAAACCTACTTTTTCGAACTCCTCCTAGACCGTTTGTCCGATTTGCATGTCCTTTGGTATGTAGCATCTAGAGACACCCAAGACAAAAAGTTATCAAAAGCTTTTTGATAGACCAATGCGTTCTCGTATAAATTGACAACATATATGGCGGCGAGCACGCCAAAACGGACGTGAGGCCGTATCTTCGCAAAACTTTATTGTATCGACACGAAACTTGGTATATGTCATAACAGTCATGACCTGAGGGTGCCTGCAACGTTTCGTCACAGCGCCACCTAGTGGTCACGAGATTCGAAAAATGCCTATTTTCGCTTATAACTACTTCAAACTTGAGTCTAAAATCATGAAGGAGGTCTTGTTAGATTCCTTGAGGCATGCCGAGTCAAACGATACCAAACCGTTTTCGGTCGGCCATTTTGGGTGTCGGCCATTTTGAATTTTCTCATTAAGTTCAGTATTTCACAAACCGAATGGCGTATCGCTACGAAATTTGGCATGGTTCATCGGTGACATGTTCTGAGCGCACCTATAAATCTTTAGGACGGCGCCACCTAGTGGTCAGGATATGTAAATAAATTGTTTAAAATCTTTATATCTTTTGACTAAATTGCCACTATGACATAAGACTTCACTCTATTGATTCCTTGGCTCATGCTGAGTCTGACTGTACCAAATATGTCTGAGTCAAACCTACTTCCTGTCGGCCATTTTGAATTATATTGAACACCTACTTTTTCGAACTCCTCCTAGAGCGCTCGTGTGATTGGCTTGAATTTTGGTATGCATCATCTAGAGACACTCTAGACAAAAAGTTATCAAAAGCTTTTCGGTAGACCTATCCGTTGTCGTATAACGCATCAAAGAATGCGAGGGCGAGCACGCCAAAATGTGTTTGAGCCTGTATCTTCGCAAAACTTTTGCGTATTAATATGAGACTTGGTATATGTCATAACAGTAATGACCTGAGGGTGCATGCACCATTTCGTCACACTGCCCCCTACTGGTCACGAGATATAAAAAATGTCTATTTTTGCTTATAACTACTGCAAACTTGAATGTAAAATTATGAGAGCGGTCTTGTTAGAGTTCGTGAGGCATGCCGAGTCAAACGATACCAAATGGGTTTTGGTCGGCCATTTTGTGTGTCGGCCATTTTGAATTTTTTCTTTAAGTTCAAGTATTTTAGAAACGCAATTGCGTATTGTTATGAAACTTGGTATGGTTCATCAGCAACATGTTCTGAGAGGACTTGTAAACTTTTCGGCGCCCTCTAGTGGTCAAGAGATTTGAAGCTATATCTCTGCATCTCTTTATCATATTTACACCAAATTTGGTGGGTGTCATCACAATCAAGACCTGAGTCACAATTTATTGTTTGGTCAGAGCCCCCTAGTGGTCAAGGTATTTAAGGCTATATCTCCGTATCGCTTTATCGTATTTACACTAAATTTGGTATGTGTCATCACAGTCATGACCTGAGGCACCATCTATTGTTTCGACAGAGCGCCACCTAGTGGTCTCAAGATACAAAAAAATTGCTATTTTTTTCCTAAAACTAATGCAAACTTAGATCTTAAATCATGACAGTCATCACGTATGAATAATTTTTTGCCATGTTTGGCTTGACCCCGGTATCGCTGCTTGCAGCTATATTTAGGGGTCAAGCCCCGAAGGGGCGTAGAACCCTATTGTTATTGTTAGTTTTCTTATTATTATTATTTTTCTTCCTCGTTCTTCCGCCATTGAAGTCAATGGCAGCCCATAGAACCGTACATAGGAAAGTTATGAAATTTGGCACACATGTAGAGGACAGTCACAGAAGTTACTATAGCAACATTGGTGTGTCTGACTCAAACCCTCTAGCGCCACCAACAGTCCAAAAATCCACTTATGTTCATGCTCACAACTTGTGACCCGTGAGTCCTAGAAAATAAATTCTTGTTTCCTCTGAATCCTTGGCTCATGATGATTCAGTTGCACATGTTGATGTCATTTGTGTCATGCACATCTTTCCGCCATTTTGAATTTTCCGTAAAACCTACTTTTTCGAACTCCTCCTAGACCGTCCGTCCGATTTGCATGTCCTTTGGTATGTAGCATCTAGAGACACCCCAGACAAAAAGTTATCAAAAGCTTTTTGATAGACCAATGCGTTCTCGTATAAATTGACAACATATATGGCGGCGAGCACGCCAAAACGGACGTGTGGCCGTATCTTCGCAAAACTTTATTGTATCGACACGAAACTTGGTATATGTCATTACAGTCATGACCTGAGGGTGCCTGCAACGTTTCGTCACAGCGCCACCTAGTGGTCACGAGATTCGAAAAATGCTTATTTTCGCTTATAACTACTTCAAACTTGAGTCTAAAATCATGAAGGTGGTCTTGTTAGATTCCTTGAGGCATGCCGAGTCAAACGATACCAAACGGTTTTCGGTCGGCCATTTTGGGTGTCGGCCATTTTGAATTTTCTCATTAAGTTCAGTATTTCACAAACAGAATGGCGTATCGCTACGAAATTTGGCATGGTTCATCAGTGACATGTTCTGAGCGCACCTATAAATCTTTAAGACAGCGCCACCTAGTGGTCAGGATATGTAAATAAATTGTTTAAAATCTTTATATCATTTGATTAAATTGCCACTATGACATAAGACTTCACTCTATTGATTCCTTGGCTCATGCTGAGTCCGACTGTACCAAATATGTCTGAGTCAAACCTACTTCCTGTCGGCCATTTTGAATTATATTGAACACCTACTTTTTCGAACTCCTCCTAGAGCGCTCGTGTGATTGGCTTGATTTTTGGTATGCATCATCTAGAGACACTCTAGACAAAAAGTTATCAAAAGCTTTTCGGTAGACCTATCCGTTGTCGTATAACGCATCAAAGAATGCGAGGGCGAGCACGCCAAAATGTGTTTGAGCCTGTATCTTCGCAAAACTTTTGCGTATTAATATGAGACTTGGTATATGTCATAACAGTGATGACCTGAGGGTGCATGCACCATTTCGTCACACTGCCCCCTACTGGTCACGAGATATAAAAATGTCTATTTTTGCTTATAACTACTGCAAATTTGAATGTAAAATTATGAGACAGGTCTTGTTAGATTTCGTGAGGCATGGTGAGTCAAACGATACCAAATGGTTTTTGGTCGGCCATTTTGTGTGTCGGCCATTTTGAATTTTTCTTTAAGTTCAAGTATTTCAGAAACGCAATTGCGTATTGTTATGAAACTTGGTATGGTTCATCAGCAACATGTTCTAGGAGGACTTGTAAACTTTCCGGTGCCCCCTAGTGGTCAAGAGATTTGAAGCTATATCTCTGCATCTCTTTGTCGTATTTACACCAAATTTGGTGGGTGTCATCACAATCAAGACCTGAGTCACAATTTATTTTTTGGTCAGTGCCCCCTAGTGGTCAAGTCATTTAAGGCTATATCTCTGCATCTCTTTATTGTATTTACACCAAATTTGGTGGGTGTCATCACAGTCATGACCTGAGGCATCATCTATTCTTTCGGCACAGTGCCACCTAGTTGTCTCAAGATACGAAAAAATTGCTTTTTTTCATAAAACTAATGCAAACTTAGATCTTAAATCATGACAGTCATCACATATGAATCATTTTTTGCCATGTTTGGCTTGACCCCGGTATCGCTGCTTGCAGCTATATTTATTATGTTTTCTCTTCCGCCATTGAAGTCAATGGCAGCCCATAGAACCGTACGTAGGAAAGTTATGAAATTTGGCACACATGTAGAGGACAGTCTCAGAAGTTACTATAGCAACATTGGTGTGTCTGACTCAAACCCTCTAGCGCCACCAACAGTCCAAAAATCCACTTATGTTCATGCTCATAACTTCTGACCCGTGAGTCCTAGAAACTAAATTCTTGTTTCCTCTGAATCCTTGGCTCATGATGATTCAAATGCACACATTGATGCCATTTGTGTCATGCAAATCTTTCCGCCATTTTGAATTTTCCGTAAAACCTACTTTTTCGAACTCCTCCTAGAGCGTTCGTCCGATTTGCATGTCCTTTGGTATATAGCATCTAGAGACACCCCAGACAAAAAGTTATCAAAAGCTTTTTGATAGACCAATGCGTTCTCGTATACAGTAACAACATACAAGGCGGCGAGCACGCAAAAACGGACGTGAGGCCGTATCTTCGCAAAACTTTAATGTATCGACACGAAACTTGGTATATGTCATTACAGTCATGACCTGAGGGTGCCTGCAACGTTTCGTCACAGCGCCACCTAGTGGTCACGAGATTCGAAAAATGCCTATTTTTGCTTATAACTACTTCAAACTTGAGTCTAAAATCATGAAGGTGGTCTTGTTAGATTCCTTGAGGCATGCCGAGTCAAACGATACCAAACGGTTTTCGGTCGGCCATTTTGGGTGTCGGCCATTTTGAATTTTCTCATTAAGTTCAGTATTTCACAAACAGAATGGCGTATCGCTACGAAATTTGGCATGGTTCATCAGTGACATGTTCTGAGCGCACCTATAAATCTTTAAGACAGCGCCACCTAGTGGTCAGGATATGTAAATAAATTGTTTAAAATCTTTATTTCATTTGATTAAATTGCCACTATGACATAAGACTTCACTCTATTGATTCCTGGGCTCATGCTGAGTCCGACTGTACCAAATATGTCTGAGTCAAACCTACTTCCTGTCGGCCATTTTGAATTATATTGAACACCTACTTTTTCGAACTCCTCCTAGAGCGCTCGTGTGATTGGCTTGATTTTTGGTATGCATCATCTAGAGACACTCTAGACAAAAAGTTATCAAAAGCTTTTCGGTAGACCTATCCGTTGTCGTATAACGCATCAAAGAATGCGAGGGCGAGCACGCCAAAATGTGTTTGAGCCTGTATCTTCGCAAAACTTTTAGGTATTAATATGAGACTTGGTATATGTCATAACAGTGATGACCTGAGGGTGCATGCACCATTTCGTCACACTGCCCCCTACTGGTCACAAGATATAAAAAATGTCTATTTTTGCTTATAACTACTGCAAACTTGAATGTAAAATTATGAGACTGGTCTTGTTAGATTTCTTGAGGCATGCCGAGTCAAACGATACCAAATGGTTTTTGGTCGGCCATTTTGTGTGTCGGCCATTTTGAATTTTTTCTTTAAGTTCAAGTATTTCAGAAACGCAATTGCGTATTGTTATGAAACTTGGTATGGTTCATCAGCAACATGTTCTGGGAGGACTTGTAAACTTTTCGGTGCCCCCTAGTGGTCAAGAGATTTGAAGCTATATCTCTGCATCTCTTTATCGTATTTACACCAAATTTGGTGGGTGTCATCACAATCAAGACCTGAATCACAATTTATTTTTTGGTCAGTGCCCCCTAGTGGTCAAGTCATTTAAGGCTATATCTCTGCATCTCTTTATTGTATTTACACCAAATTTGGTGGGTGTCATCACAATCAAGACCTGAGTCACAATTTATTGTTTGGTTAGTGCCCCCTAGTGGTCAAGTCATTTAAGGCTATATCTCTGTATTGCTTTATCGTATTTACACTAAATTGAGTATGTGTCATCACAGTCATGACCTGAGGCACCATCTATTGTTTCGGCTCCGCCCCACCTAGTGGTCTCAAGATACAAAAAAATTGCTATTTTTTCATAAAACTAATGCAAACTTAGATGTGAAATCATGACAGTCATCACGTATGAATCATTTTTTGCCATGTTTGGCTTGACCCCGGTATCGCTGCTTGCAGCTATATTTATTATTATGTTTCCTCTTCCGCCATTGAAGTCAATGGCAGCCCATAGAACCGTATGTAGGAAAGTTATGAAATTTGGCACACATGTAGAGGACAGTCTCAGAAGTTACTATAGCAACATTGGTGTGTCTGACTCAAACCCTCTAGCGCCACCAACAGTCCAAATATCCACTTATGTTCATGCTCACAACTTCTGACCCGTGAGTCCTAGAAAATAAATTCTTGTTTCCTCTGAATCCTTGGCTCATGATGATTCAATTGCACATGTTGATGTCATTTGTGTCATGCACATCTTTCCGCCATTTTGAATTTTCCGTAAAACCTACTTTTTCGAACTCCTCCTAGACCGTCCGTCCGATTTGCATGTCCTTTGGTATGTAGCATCTAGAGACACCCCAGACAAAAAGTTATCAAAAGCTTTTTGATAGACCAATGCGTTCTCGTATAAATTGACAACATATATGGCGGCGAGCACGCCAAAACGGACGTGAGGCCGTATCTTCGCAAAACTTTATTGTATCGACACGAAACTTGGTATATGTCATTACAGTCATGACCTGAGGGTGCCTGCAACGTTTCGTCACAGCGCCACCTAGTGGTCACGAGATTCGAAAAATGCCTATTCTCGCTTATAACTACTTCAAACTTGAGCCTAAAATCACGAAGGTGGTCTTGTTAGATTCCTTGAGGCATGCCGAGTCAAACGATACCAAACGGTTTTCGGTCGGCCATTTTGGGTGTCGGCCATTTTGAATTTTCTCATTAAGTTCAGTATTTCACAAACAGAATGGCGTATCGCTACGAAATTTGGCATGGTTTATCAGTGACATGTTCTGAGCGCACCTATAAATCTTTAGGACAGCGCCACCTAGTGGTCAGGATATGTAAATAAATTGTTTAAAATCTTTATATCATTTGATTAAATTGCCACTATGACATAAGACTTCACTCTATTGATTCCTTGGCTCATGCTGAGTCCGATTGTACCAAATATGTCTGAGTCAAACCTACTTCCTGTCGACCATTTTGAATTATATTGAACACCTACTTTTTCGAACTCCTCCTAGAGCGCTCGTGTGATTGGCTTGATTTTTGGTATGCATCATCTAGAGACACTCCAGACAAAAAGTTATCAAAAGCTTTTCGGTAGACCTATCCGTTGTCGTATAACGCATCAAAGAATGCGAGGGCGAGCACGCCAAAATGTGTTTGAGCCTGTATCTTCGCAAAACTTTTGCGTATTAATATGAGACTTGGTATATGTCATAACAGTGATGACCTGAGGGTGCATGCAACATTTCGTCACACTGCCCCCTACTGGTCAGGAGATATAAAAAATGTCTATTTTTGCTTATAACTACTGCAAACTTGAATGTAAAATTATGAGACTGGTCTTGTTAGATTTCTTGAGGCATGCCGAGTCAAACGATACCAAATAATTTTTGGTCGGCCATTTTGTGTGTAGGCCATTTTGAATTTTTTCTTTAAGTTCAAGTATTTCAGAAACGCAATTGCGTATTGTTATGAAACTTGGTATGGTTCATCAACAACATGTTCTGAGAGGGCTTGTAAACTTTTTGGTGCCCCCTAGTGGTCAAAAAGATTTGAGGCTATATCTCTGCATCTCTTCATCGTATTTTCACCAAATTTGGTGGGTGTCATCACAATCAAGACCTGAGTCACAATTTATTGTTTGGTCAGTGCCCCCTAGTGGTCAAGTCATTTAAGGCTATATCTCCGTATTACTTTATTGTATTTACACTAAATTTGGTATGTGTCATCACAGTCATGACCTGAGGCACCATCTATTGTTTCGGCAAAGCGCCACCTAGTGGTCTCAAGATACAAGAAAATTACTATTTTTTTTCATAAAACTAATGCAAACTTAGATCTTAGATCATGACAGTCATCACGTATGAATCATTTTTTGCCATGTTTGGCTTGACCCCGGTATCGCTGCTTGCAGCTATATTTAGGGGTCAAGCCCCGAAGGGGCGTAGAACCCTATTGTTATTGTTAGTTTTCTTATTATTATTATGTTTCCTCTTCCGCCATTGAAGTCAATGGCAGCCCATAGAACCGTACGTAGGAAAGTTATGAAATTTGGCACACATGTAGAGGACAGTCTCAGAAGTTACTATAGCAACATTGGTGTGTCTGACTCAAACCCTCTAGCGCCACCAACAGTCCAAAAATCCACTTATGTTCATGCTCATAACTTCTGACCCGTGAGTCCTAGAAACTAAATTCTTGTTTCCTCTGAATCCTTGGCTCATGATGATTCAAATGCACACATTGATGCCATTTGTGTCATACAAATCTTTCCGCCATTTTGAATTTTCCGTAAAACCTACTTTTTCGAACTCCTCCTAGAGCGTTCGTCCGATTTGCATGTCCTTTGGTATATAGCATCTAGAGACACCCCAGACAAAAAGTTATCAAAAGCTTTTTGATAGACCAATGCGTTCTCGTATACAGTGACAACATATATGGCGGCGAGCACGCCAAAACGGACGTGAGGCCGTATCTTCGCAAAACTTTATTGTATCGACACGAAACTTGGTATATGTCATTACAGTCATGACCTGAGGGTGCCTGCAACGTTTCGTCACAGCGCCACCTAGTGGTCACGAGATTCGAAAAATGCCTATTTTCGCTTATAACTACTTCAAACTTGAGTCTAAAATCATGAAGGTGGTCTTGTTAGATTCCTTGAGGCATGCCGAGTCAAACGATACCAAACGGTTTTCGGTCGGCCATTTTGGGTGTCGGCCATTTTGAATTTTCTCATTAAGTTCAGTATTTCACAAACAGAATGGCGTATCGCTACGAAATTTGGCATGGTTCATAAGTGACATGTTCTGAGCGCACCTATAAATCTTTAGGACGGCGCCACCTAGTGGTCAGGATATGTAAATAAATTGTTTAAAATCTTTATTTCATTTGATTAAATTGCCACTATGACATAAGAATTCACTTTATTGATTCCTGGGCTCATGCTGAGTCCGACTGTACCAAATATGTCTGAGTCAAACCTACTTCCTGTCGGCCATTTTGAATTATATTGAACACCTACTTTTTCGAACTCCTCCTAGAGCGCTCGTGTGATTGGCTTGATTTTTGGTATGCATCGTCTAGAGACACTCTAGACAATAAGTTATCAAAAGCTTTTCGGTAGACCTATCCGTTGTCGTATAACGCATCAAAGAATGCGAGGGCGAGCACGCCAAAATGTGTTTGAGCCTGTATCTTCGCAAAACTTTTGTGTATTAATATGAGACTTGGTATATGTCATAACAGTGATGACCTGAGGGTGCATGCACCATTTCGTCACACTGCCCCCTACTGGTCACGAGATATAAAAAATGTCTATTTTTGCTTATAACTACTGCAAACTTGAATGTAAAATTATGAGACTGGTCTTGTTAGATTTCGTGAGGCATGCCGAGTCAAACGATACCAAATGGTTTTTGGTCGGCCATTTTGTGTGTCGGCCATTTTGAATTTTTCTTTATGTTCAAGTATTTCAGAAACGCAATTACGTATTGTTATGAAACTTGGTATGGTTCATCAGCAACATGTTCTGGGAGGACTTGTAAACTTTTCGGCGCCCCCTAGTGGTCAAGAGATTTGAAGCTATATCTCTGCATCTCTTTATTGTATTTACACCAAATTTGGTGGGTGTCATCACAATCAAGACCTTAGTCACAATTTATTTTTTGGTCAGTGCCCCCTAGTGGTCAAGTCATTTAAGGCTATATCTCTGCATCTCTTTATTGTATTTACACCAAATTTGGTGGGTGTCATCACAATCAAGACCTGAGTCATAATTTATTATTTGGTCAGTGCCCCCTAGTGGTCAAGTCATTTAAGGCTATATCTCCGTATCGCTTTATTGTATTTACACCAAATTTGGTGGGTGTCATCACAATCAAGACCTGAGTCACAATTTATTGTTTGGTCAGTGCCCCCTAGTGGTCAAGTCATTTAAGGCTATATCTCCGTATCGCTTTATTGTATTTACACTAAATTTGGTATGTGTCATCACAGTCATGACCTGAGGCACCATCTATTGTTTCGGCAAAGCGCCACCTAGTGGTCTCAAGATACAAAAAAATGCTATTTTTTCATAAAACTAATGCAAACTTAGATCTTAAATCATGACAGTCATCACGTATGAATCATTTTTTGCCATGTTTGGCTTGACCCCGGTATCGCTGCTTGCAGCTATATTTATTATTATTATTATTATATATTATTCTTCTTCTTGTTCTTCCGCCATTGAAGTCAATGGCAGCCCATAGAACCGTACGTAGGAAAGTTATGAAATTTGGCACACATGTAGAGGACAGTCTCAGAAGTTACTATAGCAACTTTGGTGTGTCTGACTCAAACCCTGTAGCGCCACCAACAGTCCAAAAATCCACTTATGTTCATGCTCATAACTTCTGACCCATGAGTCCTAGAAACTAAATTCTTGTTTCCTCTGAATCCTTGGCCCATGATGATTCAAATGAACACATTGATGTCATTTGTGTCATGCACATCTTTCCGCCATTTTGAATTTTCCGTAAAACCTACTTTTTCGAACTCCTCCTAGAGCGATTGTCCGATTTGCATGTCCTTTGGTATCTAGCATCTAGAGACACCCCTGACAAAAAGTTATCAAAAGCTTTTTGATAGACCAATGCGTTCTCGTATACCGTGACAACATATACGGCGGCGAGCACGCCAAAACGGACGTGAGGCCGTATCTTCGCAACACTTTGGTGTATCGACACGAAACTTGGTATATGTCATTACAGTCATGACCTGAGGGTGCCTGCAACATTTCGTCACAGCGCCACCTAGTGGTCACGAGATTCAAAAAATGCCTATTTTTGCTTATAACTACTTCAAACTTGAGTCTAAAATCATGAAGTTGGTCTTGTTAGATTCCTTGAGGCATGCCGAGTCAAACGATATCAAACGGTTTTCGGTCGGCCATTTTGGGTGTCGGCCATTTTGAATTTTCCCATTAAGTTCAGTATTTCACAAACAGAATGGCGTATCGCTACGAAATTTGGCATGGTTCATCAGAGACATGTTCTGAGCGCACATATAAATCTTTAGGACGGCGCCACCTAGTGGTCAGGATATGTAAAGAAATTGTTTAAAATCTTTATTTTATTTGATTAAATTGCCACACTGACATGAGACTTCACTCTATTGATTCCTTGGCTCGTGCTGAGTCCGACTGTACCAAATATGTCTGAGTCAAACCTACTTCCTGTCGGCCATTTTGAATTATATTGAACACCTACTTTTTCGAACTCCTCCTAGAGCGCTCGTTTGATTGGCTTGATTTTTGGTATGCATCATCTAGAGACACTCCAGACAAAAAGTTATCAAAAGCTTTTCGGTAGACCTATCCGTTGTCGTATAACGCATCAAAGAATGCGAGGGCGAGCACGCCAAAATGTGTTTGAGCCTGTATCTTCGCAAAACTTTTGCGTATTAATATGAGACTTGGTATATGTCATAACAGTGATGACCTGAGGGTGCATGCACCATTTCGTCACACTGCCCCCTACTGGTCACGAGATATAAAAAATGTCTATTTTTGCTTATAACTACTGCAAACTTGAATGTAAAATTATGAGACTGGTCTTGTTAGATTTCGTGAGGCATGCCGAGTCAAACGATACCAAATGGTTTTTGGTCGGCCATTTTGTGTGTCGGCCATTTTGAATTTTTCTTTAAGTTCAAGTATTTCAGAAACGCAATTGCGTATTGTTATGAAACTTGGTATGGTTCATCAGCAACATGTTCTGGGAGGACTTGTAAACTTTCCGGTGCCCCCTAGTGGTCAAGAGATTTGAAGCTATATCTCTGCATCTCTTTATCGTATTTACACCAAATTTGGTGGGTGTCATCACAATCAAGACCTGAGTCACAATTTATTTTTTGGTCAGTGCCCCCTAGTGGTCAAGTCATTTAAGGCTATATCTCTGCATCTCTTTATTGTATTTACACCAAATTTGGTGGGTGTCATCACAATCAAGACCTGAGTCACAATTTATTTTTTGGTCAGTGCCCCCTAGTGGTCAAGTCATTTAAGGCTATATCTCCGTATCGCTTTATTGTATTTACACTAAATTGGTATGTGTCATCACAGTCATGACCTGAGGCACCATCTATTCTTTCGGCACAGTGCCACCTAGTGGTCTCAAGATACGAAAAAATAGCTATTTTTTTCATAAAGCTAATGCAAACTTAGATCTTAAATCATGACAGTCATCACGTATGAATCATTTTTTGCCATGTTTGGCTTGACCCCGGTATCGCTGCTTGCAGCTATATTTAGGGGTCAAGCCCCGAAGGGGCGTAGAACCCTATTGTTATTGTTAGTTTTCTTATTATTATTATTATTATTATTATTATTATTATTATTATTATGTTTCCTCTTCCGCCATTGAAGTCAATGGCAGCCCATAGAACCGTACATAGGAAAGTTATGAAATTTGGCACACATGTAGAGGACAGTCTCAGAAGTTACTATAGCAACATTGGTGTGTCTGACTCAAACCCTCTAGCGCCACCAACAGTCCAAAAATCCACTTATGTTCATGCTCACAACTTCTGACCCGTGAGTCCTAGAAACTAAATTCTTGTTTCCTCTGAATCGTTGGCTCATGATGATTCAATTGCACACATTGATGTCATTTGTGTCATGCACATCTTTCCGCCATTTTGAATTTTCCGTAAAACCTACTTTTTCGAACTCCTCCTAGACCGTTTGTCCGATTTGCATGTCCTTTGGTATGTAGCATCTAGAGACACCCCAGACAAAAAGTTATCAAAAGCTTTTTGATAGACCAATGCGTTCTCATATAAATTGACAACATATATGGCGGCGAGCACGCCAAAACGGACGTGAGGCTGTATCTTCGCAAAACTTTATTGTATCGACACGAAACTTGGTATATGTCATTACAGTCATGACCTGAGGGTGCCTGCAACGTTTCGTCACAGCGCCACCTAGTGGTCACGAGATTCGAAAAATGCCTATTTTCGCTTATAACTACTTCAAACTTGAGTCTAAAATCATGAAGGTGGTCTTGTTAGATTCCTTGAGGCATGCCGAGTCAAACGATACCAAACGGTTTTCGGTCGGCCATTTTGGGTGTCGGCCATTTTGAATTTTCTCATTAAGTTCAGTATTTCACAAACAGAATGGCGTATCGCTACGAAATTTGGCATGGTTCATCAGTGACATGTTCTGAGCGCACCTATAAATCTTTAGGACGGCGCCACCTAGTGGTCAGGATATGTAAATAAATTGTTTA
Source organism: Misgurnus anguillicaudatus (assembly GCF_027580225.2). Classification (NCBI taxonomy): domain Eukaryota; kingdom Metazoa; phylum Chordata; class Actinopteri; order Cypriniformes; family Cobitidae; genus Misgurnus; species Misgurnus anguillicaudatus. The sequence goes on from NC_073342.2 coordinate 33,310,806, forward strand.
AAATCTTTATATCATTTGATTAAATTGCCACTATGACATAAGACTTCACTCTATTGATTCCTTGGCTCATGCTGAGTCCGACTGTACCAAATATGTCTGAGTCAAACCTACTTCCTGTCGGCCATTTTGAATTATATTGAACACCTACTTTTTCGAACTCCTCCTAGAGCGCTCGTGTGATTGGCTTGATTTTTGGTATGCATCATCTAGAGACACTCTAGACAAAAAGTTATCAAAAGCTTTTCTGTAGACCTCTCCGTTGTCGTATAACTTATCAAATAATGAGAGGTCGAGCACGCCAAGATGTGTTTGAGCCTGTATCTTCGCAAAACTATTGATTAATAATATGATACTTGGTATATGTCATAACAGTGATGACCTGAGGGTGCATGCACCATTTCGTCACACTGCCCCCTACTGGTCACGAGATATAAAAAATGTCTATTTTTGCTTATAACTACTGCAAACTTGAATGTATAATTATGATACTGGTATTGTTAGATTTCTTGAGGCATGCCGAGTCAAACGATACCAAATGGTTTTTGGTCGTCCATTTTTTGTGTCGGCCATTTTGAATTTTTTCTTTTAAGTTCAAGTATTTCAGAAACGCAATTGCGTATTGTTATGAAACTTGGTATGGTTCATCAGCAACATGTTCAGGGAGGACTTGTAAACTTTTCGGCGCCCCCTAGTGGTCAAGAGATTTGAAGCTATATCTCTACATCTCTTTATTGTATTTACACCAAATTTGGTGGGTGTCATCACAATCAAGACCTGAGTCACAATTTATTGTTTGGTTAGTGCCCCCTAGTGGTCAAGTCATTTAAGGCTATATCTCCGTATCACTTTATCGTATTTACACTAAATTTGGTATGTGTCATCACAGTCACGGCCTGAGGCACCATCTATTGTTTCGGCACAGCGCCACCTAGTGGTCTCAAGATACAAAAAAATTGCAATTTTTTTTCATAAAACTAATGCAAACTTAGATCTTAAATCATGACAGTCATCACGTATGAATCATTTTTTGCCATGTTTGGCTTGACCCCGGTATCGCTGCTTGCAGCTATATTTAGGGGTCAAGCCCCGAAGGGGCGAAGACCCCTATTGTATTTGTTAGTTTTCTTTTTATAATAATTATTATTATTAGTTATTCTTCTTCCGCCATTGCGGTCTATGGCAGCCCATAGAACCGTACGTAGGAAAGTTATGAAATTTTGCACACTGATAAAGGACAGTCCAATGTGTCCCCACAGCAAATTTGGAGTCTCTATGTCTAACCCGCTAGCGCCACCAACAGTCCAAAGTTGCACTTATGTTTTTGCTTATAACTTCTGACCCGTAAGTCCTAGAATCGAAATTCTTGTTTCCTCTGATTCCTTGGCTCAAGACGATTCGAATGGACCCTATCTCGTCATTTTCCGTCATGAAAAAATTTCCGCCATTTTGAATTATTCGTGAAACCTACTTTTGCAAACTCGTCCTAGAGCTTTTGCCCGATTGCCACGAAAATTGGTATGTATCATCTTGAGACAGTCATGGCAAAAAGTTATCAAAAGAATTTCGATACAGCAATCCGTTGACGTATACCACCTTAACGAAGTTTACGTAGAGCGCAAAAAAACAGATTTTAGGCTGTATCTTCGTTAAACTTAGGCCTATTGACACGATACTTGGTACTTGTGATGCCAGTCAGGAACTGAGGGTGCATGCACAGTTTCGTTGCAGCGCCACCTAGTGGCCAGACGAATGTTTTATACGCCTATAACTTTGGCTGTGAGCAACTTTTTTTCACGGGACTTATTTTCTTGGAGTTATGAATAGTTGCCGAGTCCAACGATACCAAACATGCCAGAATTCGCCTTACGGTTAACCCTGTGCAGCAAAATAGCGCTTAAAAAACACGCGTGAATATCTCCGCGAGCGTTTTTCCGATCGACTCGAAAACACCATAGGAAGAAACTAACCTTACCTTCTGAACAAAAAGTTCTATTGGCGTTATATTAAAATTTCCATCAGAAATGGCCGAAAATTGCAAAAAACGAAAAATTACCTTTAAATTTTGTGTTTTTTATACATAAATGGTTGTAACTTTGTGATGAAAAGAGATTTTTTCACCAGATTTGATACGCTGATGTATGAGCACATTCTGAGGCCACACAAAAAAAATTGTATGCTTTCACCACTAGATGGCCTTAAAATTGAACAAAACCTTTGATAACAAGCCAGCCTTATGGTCATACAACTGTTTCTTAACTAAACTAAAGTGTATAGTCATTAAACTAGCTAGATGTAACACAATCATGACCTAATGTTGCATGCACAATTTTGTCATTGCGCCACCTACTGGTTTTTAGATAGAATATGGTATTTTTGCCTAAAACTACTGCAACAACACATCTAAAACCATGAGTCATCATGGATTATTCCTTTCATAGCTTTGACTATAATCACTGGTGGTTGCCAATTCACTCCCCTTCAACCATTGAGAATACCTTATCAACCGTTTTTGCAAAAACTATATCTCTGCATCAGAACATCGTAGAGACACGGGGATAGTCTCTTTTGACTAGTTAAACTTGTTGTAACATGATGTGACCCATGTTTTGCCACTGCAAACACCACTCACATGTCTTTCAGTGCTCTAATGTTCCATGATTGTCAATAACAGAAGGACGATTGCAGTAGACAAGAACTTAGATTATTTTTGTTGATAACTTTTTTGTTTTTTCATCTAAAATTATTAGGTTTACCTAGAATCTTCAATCTGCTTATCCAATCTCAATTTTACATCCTTTTTTGCCCTTTTCGGCTTGACCCCGGCATTGCTGCTTGCAGCTATATTTATATATTATTCTTCTTCTTGTTCTTCCGCCATTAAAGTCAATGGCAGCCCATAGAACCGTACATAGGAAAGTTATGAAATTTGGCACACATGTAGAGGACGGTCTTAGAAGTTACTATAGCAACATTGGTGTGTCTGACTCAAACCCTCTAGCGCCACCAACAGTCCAAAAATCCACTTATGTTCATGCTCATAACTTCTGACCCGTGAGTCCTAGAAACTAAATTCTTGTTTCTTCTGAATCCTTGGCTCATGATGATTCAATTGCATACGTTGATGTCATTTGTGTCATGCAAATCTTTCCGCCATTTTGATTTTTCTGTAAAACCTACTTTTTCGAACTCCTCCTAGACCGTCCGTCCGATTTGCATGTCCTTTGGTATATAGCATCTAGAGACACCCCAGACAAAAAGTTATCAAAAGCTTTTTGATAGACCAATGCGTTCTCGTATAAATTGACAACATATATGGCGGCGAGCACGCCAAAACGGACGTGAGGCCATATCTTCGCAAAACTTTATTGTATCGACACGAAACTTGGTATATGTCATTACAGTCATGACCTGAGGGTGCCTGCAACGTTTCGTCACAGCGCCACCTAGTGGTCACGAGATTCGAAAAATGCATATTTTCGCTTATAACTACTTCAAACTTGAGTCTAAAATCATGAAGGTGGTCTTGTTAGATTCCTTGAGGCATGCCGAGTCAAACGATACCAAACGGTTTTCGGTCGGCCATTTTGGGTGTCGGCCATTTTGAATTTTCTCATTAAGTTCAGTATTTCACAAACCGAATGGTGTATGGTTACGAAATTTGGCATGGTTCATGGGTGACATGTTCTGAGCGCACCTATAAATCTTTAGGACGGCGCCACCTAGTGGTCAGGATATGTAAATAAATTGTTTAAAATCTTTATATCATTTGATTAAATTGCCACACTGACATAAGACTTCACTCTATTGATTCCTTGGCTCATGCCGAGTCCGACTGTACCAAATATGTCTGAGTCAAACGTACTTCCTGTCGGCCATTTTGAATTATATTGAACACCTACTTTTTCGAACTCCTCCTAGAGCGCTCGTGTGATTGGCTTGATTTTTGGTATGCATCATCTAGAGACACTCTAGACAAAAAGTTATCAAAAGCTTTTCGGTAGACCTATTCGTTGTCGTATAACGCATCAAAGAATGTGAGGGCGAGCACGCCAAAATGTGTTTGAGCCTGTATCTTCGCAAAACTTTTGCGTATTAATATGAGACTTGGTATATGTCATAACAGTGATGACCTGAGGGTGCATGCACCATTTCGTCACACTGCCCCCTACTGGTCACGAGATATAAAAAATGTCTATTTTTGCTTATAACTACTGCAAACTTGAATGTAAAATTATGATAGTGGTCTTGTTAGATTTCGTGAGGCATGCCGAGTCAAACGATACCAAATGGTTTTTGGTCGGCCATTTTGTGTGTCGGCCATTTTGAATTTTATTTAAGATCAAGTATTTCAGAAACGCAATTACGTATTGTTATGAAACTTGGTATGGTTCATCAGCAACATGTTCTGGGAGGACTTGTAAACTTTCCGGTGCCCCCTAGTGGTATAGAGATTTTATGCTATATCTCTGCATCTCTTTATCGTATTTACACCAAATTTGGTGGGTGTCATCACAATCAAGACCTGAGTCACAATTTATTTTTTGGTCAGTGCCCCCTAGTGGTCAAGTCATTTAAGGCTATATCTCTGCATCTCTTTATTGTATTTACACCAAATTTGGTGGGTGTCATCACAATCAAGACCTGAGTCACAATTAATTTTTTGGTCAGTGCCCCCTAGTGGTCAAGTCATTTAAGGCTATATCTCTGCATCTCTTTATTGTATTTACACCAAATTTGGTGGGTGTCATCACAATCAAGACCTGAGTCACAATTTATTATTTGGTCAGTGCCCCCAGTGGTCAAGTCATTTAAGGCTATATCTCCGTATCGCTTTATTGTATTTACACCATATTTGGTGGGTGTCATCACAATCAAGACCCGAGTCACAATTTATTGTTTGGTCAGTGCCCCCTAGTGGTCAAGTCATTTAAGGCTATATCTCCGTATCGCTTTATTGTATTTACACTAAATTTGGTATGTGTCATCACAGTCATGACCTGAGGCACCATCTATTGTTTCGGCAAAGCGCCACCTAGTGGTCTCAAGATACAAAAAATTGCTATTTTTTCATAAAACTAATGCAAACTTAGATCTTAAATTATGACAGTCATCACGTATGAATCGATTTTGGCCATGTTTGGCTTGACCCCGGTATCGCTGCTTGCAGCTATATTTATTATTATTATTATTATATATTATTCTTCTTCTTGTTCTTCCGCCATTGAAGTCAATGGCAGCCCATAGAACCGTACATAGGAAAGTTATGAAATTTGGCACACATGTAGAGGACAGTCTCAGAAGTTACTATAGCAACATTGGTGTGTCTGACTCAAACCCTCTAGCGCCACCAACAGTCCAAAAATCCACTTATGTTCATGCTCATAACTTCTGACCCGTGAGTCCTAGAAACTAAATTCTTGTTTCCTCTGAATCCTTGGCTCATGATGATTCAATTGCACACATTGATGTCATGTGTGTCATGCACATCTTTCCGCCATTTTGAATTTTCCGTAAAACCTACTTTTTCGAACTCCTCCTAGACCGTTTGTCCGATTTGCATGTCCTTTGGTATGTAGCATCTAGAGACACCTCTGACAAAAAGTTATCAAAAGCTTTTTGATAGACCAATGCGTTCTCATATAAATTGACAACATATATGGCGGCGAGCACGCCAAAACGGACGTGTGGCTGTATCTTCGCAACACTTTGGTGTATCGACACGAAACTTGGTATATGTCATAACAGTCATGACCTGAGGGTGCCTGCAACGTTTCGTCACAGCGGCACCTAGTGGTCACGAGATTCGAAAAATGTCTATTTTCGCTTATAACTACTTCAAACTTGAGTCTAAAATCATGAAGTTGGTCTTGTTAGATTCCTTGAGGCATGCCGAGTCAAACAATACCAAACGGTTTTCGGTCGGCCATTTTGGGTGTCGGCCATTTTGAATTTTCTCATTAAGTTCAGTATTTCACAAACAGAATGGCGTATCGCTACGAAATTTGGCATGGTTCATCAGTGACATGTTCTGAGCGCACCTATAAATCTTTAGGACAGCGCCACCTAGTGGTCAGGATATGTAAATAAATTGTTTAAAATCTTTATATCATTTGATTAAATTGCCACTATGACATAAGACTTCACTCTATTGATTCCTTGGCTCATGCTGAGTCCGACTGTACCAAATATGTCTGAGTCAAACCTACTTCCTGTCGGCCATTTTGAATTATATTGAACACCTACTTTTTCGAACTCCTCCTAGAGCACTCGTGTGATTGGCTTGATTTTTGGTATGCATCATCTAGGGACACTCTAGACAAAAAGTTATCAAAAGCTTTTCGGTAGACCTATCCGTTGTCGTATAACGCATCAAAGAATGCGAGGGCGAGCACGCCAAAATGTGTTTGAGCCTGTATCTTCGCAAAACTTTTGTGTATTAATATGAGACTTGGTATATGTCATAACAGTGATGACCTGAGGGTGCATGCACCATTTCGTCACACTGCCCCCTACTGGTCACGAGATATAAAAAATGTCTATTTTTGCTTATAACTACTGCAAATTTGAATGTAAAATTATGAGACTGGTCTTATTAGATTTCGTGAGGCATGCCGAGTCAAACGATACCAAATGGTTTTTGGTCGGCCATTTTGTGTGTCGGCCATTTTGAATTTTTCTTTAAGTTCAAGTATTTTAGAAACGCAATTGCGTATTGTTATTAAACTTGGTATGGTTCATCAGCAACATGTTCTGGGAGGACTTGTAAACGTTTCGGCGCCCCCTAGTGGTCAAGAGATTTGAAGCTATATCTCTGCATCTCATTATCGTATTTACACCAAATTTGGTGGGTGTCATCACAATCAAGACCTGAGTCACAATTTATTTTTTGGTCAGTGCCCCCTAGTGGTCAAGTCATTTAAGGCTATATCTCTGCATCTCTTTATTGTATTTACACCAAATTTGGTGGGTGTCATCACAATCAAGACCTGAGTCACAATTTATTTTTTGGTCAGTGCCCCCTAGTGGTCCAGTCATTTAAGGCTATATCTTCGTATCGCTTTATCGTATTTACACTAAATTTGGTATGTGTCATCACAGTCATGACCTGAGGCACCATCTATTGTTTCGGCACAGCGCCACCTAGTGGTCTCAAGATACAAAGAAATTGCTATTTTTTCATAAAACTAATGCAAACTTAGATCTTAAATCATGACAGTCATCACGTATGAATCATTTTTTGCCATTTTTGGCTTGACCCCGGTATCGCTGCTTGCAGCTATATTTATTATATATTATTCTTCTTCTTGTTCTTCCGCCATTAAAGTCAATGGCAGCCCATAGAACCGTACATAGGAAAGTTATGAAATTTGGCACACATGTAGAGGACGGTCTTAGAAGTTACTATAGCAACATTGGTGTGTCTGACTCAAACCCTCTAGCGCCACCAACAGTCCAAAAATCCACTTATGTTCATGCTCATAACTTCTGACCCGTGAGTCCTAGAAACTAAATTCCTGTTTCCTCTGAATCCTTGGCTCATGATGATTCAATTGCATACGTTGATGTCATTTGTGTCATGCAAATCTTTCCGCCATTTTGATTTTTCCGTAAAACCTACTTTTCCGAACTCCTCCTAGACCGTCCGTCCGATTTGCATGTCCTTTGGTATATAGCATCTAGAGACACCCCAGACAAAAAGTTATCAAAAGCTTTTTGATAGAACAATGCGTTCTCGTATAAATTGACAACATATATGGCGGCGAGCACGCCAAAACGGACGTGAGGCCATATCTTCGCAAAACTTTATTGTATCAACACGAAACTTGGTATATGTCATTACAGTCATGACCTGAGGGTGCCTGCAACGTTTCGTCACAGTGCCACCTAGTGGTCACGAGATTCGAAAAATGCATATTTTCGCTTATAACTACTTCAAACTTGAGTCTAAAATCATGAAGGTGGTCTTGTTAGATTCCTTGAGGCATGCCGAGTCAAACGATACCAAACGGTTTTCGGTCGGCCATTTTGGGTGTCGGCCATTTTGAATTTTCTCATTAAGTTCAGTATTTCACAAACCGAATGGCGTATGGTTACGAAATTTGGCATGGTTCATGGGTGACATGTTCTGAGCGCACCTATAAATCTTTAGGACAGCGCCACCTAGTGGTCAGGATATGTAAATAAATTGTTTAAAATCTTTATATCATTTGATTAAATTGCCACACTGACATAAGACTTCACTCTATTGATTCCTTGGCTCATGCCGAGTCCGACTGTACCAAATATGTCTGAGTCAAACGTACTTCCTGTCGGCCATTTTGAATTATATTGAACACCTACTTTTTCGAACTCCTCCTAGAGCGCTCGTGTGATTGGCTTGATTTTTGGTATGCATCATCTAGAGACACTCTAGACAAAAAGTTATCAAAAGCTTTTCGGTAGACCTATTCGTTGTCGTATAACGCATCAAAGAATGTGAGGGCGAGCACGCCAAAATGTGTTTGAGCCTGTATCTTCGCAAAACTTTTGCGTATTAATATGAGACTTGGTATATGTCATAACAGTGATGACCTGAGGGGGCATGCAACATTTCGTCACAGCGCCCCCTACTGGTCAGGAGATATAAAAAATGTCTATTTTTGCTTATAACTACTGCAAACTTGAATGTAAAATTATGAGACTGGTCTTGTTAGATTTCTTGAGGCATGCCGAGTCAAACCATACCAAATGGTTTTTGGTCGGCCATTTTGTGTGTCGGCCATTTTGAATTTTTTCTTTAAGTTCAAGTATTTCAGAAACGCAATTGCGTATTGTTATGAAACTTGGTATGGTTCATCAGCAACATGTTCTGGGAGGACTTGTAAACTTTTCGGCGCCCCCTAGTGGTCAAGAGATTTGAAGCTATATCTCTGCATCTCTTTATCGTATTTACACCAAATTTGGTGGGTGTCATCACAATCAAGACCTGAGTCACAATTTATTTTTTGGTCAGTGCCCCCTAGTGGTTAAGTCATTTCAGGCTATATCTCCGTATCGCTTTATTGTATTTACACTAAATTTGGTATGTGTCATCACAGTCATGACCTGAGGCACCATCTATTCTTTCGGCACAGTGCCACCTAGTGGTCTCAAGATACGAAAAAATTGCTTTTTTTCAAAAAACTAATGCAAACTTAGATCTTAAATCATGACAGTCATCACGTATGAATCATTTTTTGCCATGTTTGGCTTGACCCCGGTATCGCTGCTTGCAGCTATATTTATTATTATTATTCATCCTTGTTCTTCCGCCATTGAAGTCAATGGCGGCCCATAGAACCGTACGTAGGAAAGTTATGAAATTTGGCACACATGTAGAGGACAGTCTTAGAAGTTACTATAGCAACATTGGTGTGTCTAACTCAAACCCTCTAGCGCCACCAACAGTCCAAAAATCCACTTATGTTCATGCTCATAACTTCTGACCTGTGAGACCTAGAAACTAAATTCTTGTTTCGTCTGAATCCTTGGCTCATGATGATTCAATTGCACACATTGATGTCATTTGTGTCATGCACATCTCTCCACCATTTTGAATTTTCCGTAAAACCTACTTTTTCGAACTCCTCCTAGAGCATTCGTCCGATTTGCATGTCCTTTGGTATCTAGCATCTAGAGACACCCCTGACAAAAAGTTATCAAAAGTTTTTTGATAGACCAATGCGTTCTCGTATAACGTGACAACATATATGGCGGCGAGCACGCCAAAACGGACGTGAGGCCGTATCTTCGCAACACTTTGGTGTATCGACACGAAACTTGGTATATGTCATTACAGTCTTCACCTGAGGGTGCCTGCAACGTTTCGTCACAGTGCCACCTAGTGGTCACGAGATTCGAAAAATGCTTATTTTCTCTTATAACTACTTCAAACTTGAGTCTAAAATCATGAAGGTGGTCTTGTTAGATTCCTTGAGGCATGCCGAGTCAAACGATACCAAACGGTTTTCGGTCGGCCATTTTGGGTGTCGGCCATTTTGAATTTTCTCATTAAGTTCAGTATTTCACAAACAGAATGGCGTATCGCTACGAAATTTGGCATGGTTCATCAGTGACATGTTCTGAGCGCACCAATAAATCTTTAGGACGGCACCACCTAGTGGTCAGAATATGTAAATAAATTGTTTAAAATCTTTATTTCATTTGATTAAATTGCCACACTGACATAAGACTTCACTCTATTGATTCCTTGGCTCGTGCTGAGTCCGACTGTACCAAATATGTCTGAGTCAAACCTACTTCCTGTCGGCCATTTTGAATTATATTGAACACCTACTTTTTCGAACTCCTCCTAGAGCGCTCGTGTGATTGGCTTGATTTTTAGTATGCATCATCTAGAGACACTCCAGACAAAAAGTTATCAAAAGCTTTTCGGTAGACCTATCCGTTGTCGTATAACGAATCAAAGAATGCGAGGGTGAGCACGCCAAAATGTGTTTGAGCCTGTATCTTCGCAAAACTTTTGCGTATTGATATGAGACTTGGTATATGTCATAACAGTGATGACGTAAGGGGGCATGCACCATTTCGTCACACTGCCCCCTACTGGTCACGATATATAAAAAAGGTTTATTTTCGCTTATAACTACTGCAAACTTGAATGTAAAATTATGAGACTGGTCTTGTTAGAGTTCGTGAGGCATGCCGAGTCAAACGATACCAAATGGTTTTTGGTCGGCCATTTTGCGTGTCGGCCTTTTTGATTTTTTTCTTTAAGTTCAAGTATTTCAGAAACGCAATTGCGTATTGTTATGAAACTTGGTATGGTTCATCAGCAACATGTTCTGGGAGGACTTGTAAACTTTTCGGCGCCCCCTAGTGGTCAAGAGATTTGAAGCTATATCTCTGCATCTCTATCGTATTTACACTAAATTTGGTATGTGTCATCACAGTCATGACCTGAGGCACCATCTATTGTTTCAGCACAGCGCCACCTAGTGGTCTCAAGATACGAAAAAATTGCTATTTTTTTCATAAAACAAATGCAAACTTAGATCTTAAATCATGACAGTCATCACGTATGAATCATTTTTTGCCATATTTGGCTTGACCCCGGTATCGCTGCTTGCAGCTATATTTATTATTATTATTAGGGCCCGAGCACCGAGGAGCAGGCCAGAATGGCCTGCACCGTGGGTGCAAAGCCCTATTGTTTTTGCTCCGTTTATTATTATTTTTCTTCTTCTTCTTCTTCTTCTTCTTCTTCTTCTTCTTCTCCGAAATGGATCGCATTTTTGAGGGCCTAAACATACCCGAAAACTCATGAAAATTTACACACGCGTCAGAAGTGGCGAAAATTTACATGTAGTATAGGTGTCAGAAGTGGGCGTATAAAAATGGCTCGATCGCGCCACCTGCAAAATTTCAAGAGAACAGCCCCCCCCACTACGAAAAACATACAGATACGAAATTTGGTAGGGTTATCTATGACCCCAAGACCTTCAAAAAAGTCTCTTGGAGCTAAGCTCTAAACCCCACAGGAAGTCAGCCATTTAGAATTTTCTCTGTCATTTTTTGACATTTCCAAGCGTCGTACTTTAACGAACTCCTCCTAGAGATTTTATTAGATCGTCATCATATTTGGTCAATCTCATCTAAAGGCCTTTGCGATGTTAAATTGCGGAGCTTTTGACTTTTCGTTGGAGGGTGTGTCCGTGGCGGCCTGACAAAGTTCAGCGTTTTCGCATGAAACAGGAAGTTGTTATAACTAAAGCATACAATGTCCAATTTGGCACACACTTCAAATGTTTGATAAGAGTCTTGGCCTGAACACATTTCAATGCCAATATTCAGCTTCAGTCATAGCGCCACCTAGAGGTAGCAGGAAATGCCATGTTTTACGCTGTGATTTACTGCTCTTAGAGATTTAATAAAATCATCATCATATTTGGTCAGACAGATTTTAAGCCCTTTGCGATGATAATAAGCGAAGATCTTGACTTTTCATTGAAGGGGGTGTCTGTGGCAGCCTAGCAAAGTTTGATGTTTCCCCATGAAACAGGAAGCTGTTGTAATTCATACATGGGTCAAAGACGAGACGTCACCATTTTGGTGTCCGCATCAAATATAATTTACAAAAGTGATTTTACATACAAAAAAAACATATAAAATGCAAGTAAAATGTCTACTTTTATGTTTCAAATAACTTTTGTGAAAATACAATGACCAAATATGAGTTTAATAATGCTCCAAAGTGTAAAATCGTCATTCAGCGTAATGGTCCGGACTATGATTTTACTAATACATTTTTAAATAAACGTATAAAATACCATGTTAAAAAAAAAAATTGGCTTCCTTGGCATGTTCACATAAGTGTTGGCTGTTTTATATTAATAGGACTATGTGTTATTTTTTTCGTTAAATATTGAAACAACTAGGGGACTTTTGTCCCGAATATGCAGTTTGTCAGAGGTCATTCAGTGTAACGGGATCAGGAAACCATTTTGAAATTAAATACACAAACAATACTCATCAAGCAGTCTGTGACATCATCAAAAGACCCCCTGAAGACCATGTGGTGATTCAGCAAGGTAAGTTTATTGCCCTTAATTATTTGATAATTGCACCTTTTCATAGTGTGGTATCTTGAGTTACAAAAATGACTGTCATTCAGTGAAATGCAAAAAAACACTTTTATTGTTAGATTTTTTGAAAAAAAAGTATATGTTGTGAATAATGATGATAAACCATTCTGGTCAAGTTAACTGTTTGATATAGGTATCTAGTTGTTAACTACTAATATTAGATTAAGTAAAATTTTCGTCATTCAGGGTAATGTTTTGTCATTCGGTGTAATGCAAATTGTATGTTACACCACAGTGTCATCCATTACACTGAATGAGAGTGTCACTGTTTAGATAACATTTTTAGCATTTTATTTCTATTTCAGATAAATGAGGGATGTTTAGCACAAAAAAAATATCAAACTTTATCAATATTAATGTTTTAATGCATTTTTGTCGTTTTGGTACTGATTTCTTTTAGATGCCCACAAACAAAAAGTTTCTAGGCACTGGCAGAAAGTTAATGCAGACCCAGTAGCTAGGGCAATGCATTTAGCAAGGAGACGAGAAAGGTATTGAGTGCAATGTAAAAATAATAGGGCTGGGTTTAAAAAGATAGATTTCTCGATTTTAATCAATTCTAATTTTGAAGAAACTATAGTGATTTGTAAATCACAATAATCGATCTTTCAGTCTATGCTGTTTTCAGATGATGTTAATCAATATCAAATTGATTTGAAATTGAATCAAATCGTGAAATTTGTGTCCAAGCCTAGCCCTACAGAATAATAGTTTACTGCTGTTTTTAGATAGAGACTCCACCCTACCTATACCACAAGTTAAAGGGATAGTTCACCCAAGATGAAAGTTTGGTCATTATTCACTCACTCTCATGTTGGTAAAAACCTGTATGAATTTTTTTGTTCTGATAAACACAAAGGAAGATATTTTGAGTAATGTTTGTAACCAAACCGTTCGTGCACCCCATTTACTTCCATAGTATTATTTTTAGTATCATAGTATGGGGTCCACAAAAGGTTTGGTTACAAACATTTCTCAAAATATCTTCCTTCCATTTATGCGGGTTTGAAACAACACGAGAGTGAGTAAATGATGACAGAATTTTCATTTTTGGGTGAACTATCCCTTTAAGAGAGGCCACTGAGGGGATTCTCCGCCCATAATACAAATCCTGATAACATGTCATTTATGTTGCCAAACAGAAAGTATTTTTAATTAATAACACGTTTTATATAGATCTATGTCAATAATTTTATGTCAATAATTACATGGAATCTGTATTTCAGCAACCAGAGAAGAAAGCAAGCTGCCTTGGCTGCAAATCCTGATCACCCGTCAATCAGGAATTTATCAGATGCTGCAGCTGAGAAGAGGCAAAAGCAATGGCGGGAAAATCAAAGTAAACACAGGGCAGAAGCTAAACGTATAAGGGCAGTTCTGGATCTTATTATACAGTATTACCACCTGTTCAGTTAATTTTTACGAATATGATATGTATTGTGGAATAAAATGATTATTAATTTCAGCAACTACTTCTGTGATTTGTTTAGGAATAAAATGATACAGAATAATATTCAAAACATTGCAATAATGGAAACAATGACACTTTTGTCAAAATGTCATTCAGTGTAACAAACCATGGTCATTCGGTGTAACAGATATATTTATGTAGAAATGAAACAATATACTTATTCTGAGCTGTACTTATTAAAATATGTAAAATAATGTGTGATCCTACAAAAATTTTATTTGATTTGAATTGATTTTCACTTCCTTACAAAAACTTCTTGCTGACAAATGGGTAAAACCTAATGGTTTAGAGGATATTGGCGATGTAAAATGCTTTAATATGACAAATAGTTAGTATTTGGTGTCTGCACTGTGATCTATAAATAGAGTCTTGTAATGTGTCATCAAATAATAGTTTTTCTAAAAATGTCTGATTATATTTTTTTGCATAAAAATATTGTTACACTGAATGGCATTTTAGTTGGTGTCTTCTGTAAAATCCCAGTAAAAATGTATGGTAGTAATTATTTTTTGCTCAGAAAAACATAAAGTTAAACAGGACATATTCTAATGTATGTGAAAAAGACTAAATTTAAAGCTCTTTTACACTTTTATTTTTTTTATGCTTTAAACCCCCTTTTCGTCTTTGACCCAAATACATGGTCCGATCTGCCCCTGACTTCACACGTTTCATAAGGGTCCCGGCCTGAACATCTCAATATAACAATAATCAGGTACAGTCACAGCGCCACCTACTGCACACAGGCGTTGTGGCACATCAAATTTCCTTTGAATATCCACCTATATTTACCCACTTTAATTCATATCCCCCTGGTTCACTGCTTTACTAATGCCATAGGGTAGCGGTGCACATTCGTGCGAGGGCCCTTCCATCGCTGCTTGCAGCTTTAATTATTATTATTATTATTATTATTCCGTTTCTTCTCCAAAGTGAATCGCATTTTTGAGGGCCTAAACATACTCGAAAACTCATGAAATTTTGCACACACATCAGAAGTGGCGAAAATTTACATGTGGCATAGGCGCCAGAAGTGGGCGTGTAGAAATGGCTCAGTAGCGCCACCTGCAAAATTTCAAAAGAACAGCCCCCCCACTATGAAAAACTTACAGATACGAAATTTGGTAGGATCATGTATTACCCCAAGACCTACAAAAAAGTCTCTTGGAGCTGAGCTCTAAACCCCACAGGAAGTCGGCCATTTTGATTTTTCGCTGTGATTTCTGTGCAAATATTGTCATTTCCAACCTTCGTACTTTAACGAACTCCTCCTAGAGATTTTATCAGATCGTCATCATATTTGGTCAATCTCATCTTAAGGCCTTCGCGATGTTAAATTGCGGAGCTTTTGACTTTTCGTTGGAGGGTGTGTCCGTGGCGGCCTGACAAAGTTCAGCGTTTTCGCCATGAAACAGGAAGTTGTTATAACTAAGGCATACAATGTTCAATCTGCCCCACGCTTCACATGTTTGATAAGAGTCTTGGCCTGAACACATTTCAATGCCAATATTCAGCTTCAGTCATAGCGCCACCAAGTGGTAGCAGGAAATGCCATGTTTTACGCTGTGATTTACTGCTCTTAGAGATTTAATCAAATCATCATCATATTTGGTCAGACTGATGTTAAGCCCTTTGCCGTGATACATTGCGAAGATCTTGACTTTTCGTTGAAGGGCGTGTCCGTGGAAGCCTGGCAAAGTGTGATGTTCACTATGAAACAGGAAGCTGTTGTAATTCAGGCATACATTGTTTGACCTGCTCCAGACTTCACACGTTTGATAAGGGTCCCGGCCTGAACACTTCAATATAACAATAATCAGGTACCGTAATAGCGCCACCTGGTGCACACAGGCGGCGTGGCACATCAATTTTTTTTTGAATATCCACCTATATTTACCCACTTTAATTCATATCCCCCTGGTTCACTGCTTTACTAATGTCATAGGGTGGCGGTGCACATGCGTGCGAGGGCCCTTCCATCGCTGCTTGCAGCTTTAATTATTAGGGCCCGAGCACCGAGGAGCAGGCCAGAATGGCCTGCACCGAAAGGTGCGAAGCCCTATTGTTTTTGCTCGGATTATTAGGGCCCGAGCACCGAGGAGCAGGCCAGAATGGCCTGCACCGAAAGGTGCGAAGCCCTATTGTTTTTGCTCGGATTATTATTAGGGCCCGAGCACCGAGGAGCAGGCCAGAATGGCCTGCACCGAAAGGTGCGAAGCCCTATTGTTTTTGCTCGGATTATTAGGGCCCGAGCACCGAGGAGCAGGCCAGAATGGCCTGCACCGAAAGGTGCGAAGCCCTATTGTTTTCCTTAGGATTATTATTAGGGCCCGAGCACCGAGGAGCAGGCCAGAATGGCCTGCACCGAAAGGTGCGAAGCCCTATTGATTTTGCTCGGATTATTATTTTTAATATTTTTTTTATTTTTTTTTTTTTTATTTTTTTTTTCAACACTTTTGGGAATTTTGAGTGCCTTAACATACTCGAAAACTCTTGAAATTTGGCACAGACGTCAGAGTCGTCCGTCATCGCAGAAAACCAAAGGCTGGAACACGGGCGTGGCAGGGGGGCTCTGTAGCGCCCCCTGTAATGAAAAAAAAAACATTGGTGCACAGATCGGACAAACATGTACGCACATGTACGAAAGTTGGTACGCATATAGATCTCATCGACCCGAACAACTTTCGTACTCTAACATATTAGCTCCGCCCAACAGGAAGTCGGCCATTTTGGATTGTTTAAAAAATGCATGCGGTGAACTTTTAAATACTCCTCCTAGTGGATTAATGGGATTGACAACAAACGTGGTGATCATGAAGCTGAGACATTGTACTTGCTAAATTGCGAAGGGATTTTTGATATCTCGAACGGTTTTGTCATGGCGAGGCGACAAATTCATGGCGAAATCAGAGAAACAGGAAGTGTCTAATATCTAAGGCAAAAAATGTTTTATTGTGATGACACGCGGGGTGTTTGTTCGTCTGAAGATTCCGATCGCATCGTTGTGCCTATTGTGACTCCTGGGTATAGCGCCACCACCAGGCACCAGGAAGTGTGGCAGTCACAAAAGGTGAATTTTTTGACAGTTCCATGCGATGTTCTTTTAAATACTCCTCTTAGGATTTTCATGCGATTGACACCAAAAGTGGTCAACATGATGCTGAGACATTGTAGATGATAAATTGCGAAGGGATTTTTGATATCTCGAATGCTGCTCCCATGGCAACACGTCAAACTTTACTTTCATTTTCAGGCATATTTAAGCACTTGGCATGCACTTTGGGTGCCTTAACATGCTCGAAAACACCGGGAATTTGGCACAGACCTCAAAGACGTCGGCCATTAGGACCGGGCAAATGCTGGAACACGGGCGTGGCAGTAGGGCTCTGTAGCGCCCCCTGTAATGCAAAAAAAATATTGGTGCACAAATCGGGCAAACATGTACGCACATGTACCAGAGTTGGTACGTATATAGATCCCATCGACCCGAACAACTTTCACAATCAAACCTAGTAGCTCCGCCCAACAGGAAGTCGGCCATTTTGGATGGTTTAAAAAAAGCATACTGTGAACTTTTGAATACTCCTTCTAGGGAATTCATGGGGTTGACACCAAACGTGGTGATCATGATGCCGATACATTGTACTTGCTAAATTGCGAAGGAATTTTTGATATCTCGAACGGTTCTGCCATGACGAGGCGACAAATTCATGGCGAAATCAGAGAAACAGGAAGTGTCTAATATCTGAGGCAAATAATATCTTATTGTGATGCCATGCGGGATGTTTGTTCGTCTAAAGATTCCGATCGCATCGATGTGCCTATTGTGACTCCCGGGTATAGCGCCACCACCAGGCGCCAGGAAGTGTGTCAGTCACAAAGGTGATTTTTTTTTCACAGTTCCATGCGATGTTCTTTTAAATACTCCTTCTAGAATTTTCATGCGATTGTTACCAAAAGTGGTCAACATGATGCCGAGACATTGTAGATGATAAATTGCGAAGGGATTTTTGATATCTCAAAAGCTGTTCCCATGGCAACACGTCAAACTTTACTTTCATTTTAAAGGCATATTTAAGCCTTTTAGTTGCATG
Source organism: Misgurnus anguillicaudatus (assembly GCF_027580225.2). Lineage (NCBI taxonomy): Eukaryota > Metazoa > Chordata > Actinopteri > Cypriniformes > Cobitidae > Misgurnus > Misgurnus anguillicaudatus. The sequence continues at coordinate 33,328,991 of NC_073342.2, forward strand.
CAGTTAACTTTTAAATACTCGTCCTAGGATTTTCATGCGTTTGACACGAGAAGTGGTCGACATGATGCTGAGACATTGTAGATGATAAATTGTGAAGGGATTTTTGATATCTCAAACGCTGTTCCCATGGCAACATGTCAAACTTTACTTTCGTTTTTAAGGCATATTTAAACCTTACATCTGCATGCGGTAAACTTTTAAATACTCCTCCTGAGGAAATAATGTGATTGACTCCAGAAGTGGTCAACATAATGGTGAGACATTGTAGATGATAAATTGCGAAGGGATTTTTGATATCTCAAACGCTGTTCCCATGGCAACGCGTCAAACTTTGCTTTCACTTTCCAGCATATTTAAGGCTGACTGTTACATGCTGTGAACCTTTAAATACTCCTCGTATGGGATTCATGCGATTGACACGAGAAGTGGTCAACATAATGCCGAGACATTGTAGATGATAAATTGCGAAGAAATTTTTGACATCTCGAACGCTGTTCCCATGGCAACGCGTCAAACGTTACTTTAATTTCAGGCATGTTTAAGGCTCTTGGCGTGCTTAGTTGAACTTTAAATTTGGCACACACATGAGAGTTTTCGGCTGTTAAGTGTTGACAAAAACGTCAGATAAAGGCGTGTCTATTTAGTGGCTGACTAGCACCCCCGTTTGTCTAAAATATGGGGTTTCTTTTAGCTACAGTACCTAAATGGGTCAGTAGCAACATGAAATAGTCCACTGATATTTACCCACTTGATGCACATGCCCACCGTGCATCGCTTTCTCGGAGGCACCGTGTAGCGGTAAAAAAAACGTGCGAGGGCCCGCCATTGCTGCTTGCAGCTATATTTAGGGCCCGAGCACCGAGGAGCAGGCCAGAATGGCCTGCACCGAAAGGTGCGAAGCCCTATTGTTTTTGCTCGGATTATTATTTTTATTTTTTTTTTTTTTATTATTTTTTTCAACACTTTTGGACATTTTGGGGGCCTTAACATACTCGAAAACTCTTGAAATTTGGCACAGACATCAGAGTCGTCCGTGATCGCCGAAAGCCAAAGGCTGGAGCACGGGCGTGGCACGGGGGCTCTGTAGCGCCCCCTGTAATGCAAAAACAAACAGGAGTGCACAGATCGGGCAAACATGTACGCACATTTACGAAAGTTGGTACACATATAGATCTCATCGACCCGAACAACTTTCGCCCTCTAACATTTTAGCTCCGCCCAACAGGAAGTCCGCCATTTTGGATTGTTTAAAAAATGCATGCGGTGAACTTTTGAATACTCCTCCTAGGGGATTCATGCAAATGACACCAAATGTGGTGATCATGATGTCAAGACATTGGACTTGCTAAATTGCGAAGGGATTTTTGATATCTCAAACGGTTCTGCCATGGCGAGGCGACAAAGTCATGGCTAATTCAGAAAAACAGGAAGTGTCTAATATCTAAGGCAAAAAAAGTCTTATTGTGATGCCATGCGGTGTGTTTGTTCTTCTGAAGATTCCAATCGCATCGATGTGCCTATTGTGACTCCCGGGTATAGCGCCACCACCAGGCGCCAGGAAGTGTGTCAGTCATGAACTTTTAAATACTTCTCCTAGGGAATTCATACGATTGACACCAATCGTGGTGAACATGATGCTGAGACATTGGACTTGCTAAATTGCGAAAGGATTTTTGATATCTCGAACGGTGTTGCCATGGCGAGGCGACAAATTTATGGCGAATTCAGAGAAACAGGAAGTGTCTAATATCTAAAGCAAAAAATGTCTTATTGGGATGAAATGCATTGTGTATGTTCGGCCAAGGATTCCGATCGCATCGATGTGCCTATTGTGAGTTTCGGGTATAGCGCCACCAACAGGCAACAGGAAGTGTGGCAGTCACAAAAGGTGGATTTTTTGACAGTTGCATGTGGTGTACTTTTAAATACTCCTCCTAGAATTTTCATGCGATTGACACCAAAAGTGGTCAACATGATGCTGAGGCATTGTAGATGATAAATTGCGAAGGGATTTTTGATATCTCGAATGCTGCTCCCATGGCAACACGTCAAATTTTACTTTCATTTTCAGGCATATTTAAGCACTTGGAATGCACTTTGGGTGCCTTAACATGCTCGAAAACAACGGGAATTTGGCACAGACCTCAAAGTCATTGGCCATTAGGACCGGGCAAACGCTGGAACACGGGCGTGGCAGTAGGGCTCTGTAGCGCCCCCTATAATGCAAAAAAATTATTGGTGCACAAATCGGGCAAACATGTACGCACATGTATGAGAGTTGGTATGTATATAGATTCCATCGACCCGAACAGCTTTCACAATCAAACCTATTAGCTCCGCCCAACAGGAAGTCGGCCATTTTGGATGGTTTCAAAAATGCATACAGTGAACTTTTGAATACTCCTTCGAGGGAATACATGGGATTGACACCACATGTGGTGATCATGATGTCGAGACATTGTACTTGCTAAATTGCGAAGGGATTTTTGATATCTCGAACGGTTCTGACATGGCAAGGCGACAAAGTTGTGGTGAAATCAGAGAAACAGGAAGTGTCTAATATCTAAGGCAAAAAATGTCTTATAGTGATGACACGCGGGGTGTTTGTTCGTCTGAAGATTCCGATCGCATTGATGTGCCTATTGTAAGTCTCGGGTATAGCGCCACCACCAGGCGCCAGGAAGTGTTGCAGCCACAAAGGTTGATTTTTTTGACAGTTCCATGTGATGTTCTTTTAAATACTCCTCCTAGAATGTTTATGCGATTGACACCAAAAGTGGTCAACATGATGCCAAGACATTGTAGATGATAAATTGCGAAGGGATATTTGATATCTCGAACGCTGTTCCCATGGCAACGCGTCAAACTTTACTTTTATTTCAGGCATATTTAAGGCTCTTGGCGTGCTTAGATTAAATTTAAATTTGGCACACACATCAGAGTTGTCAGCTGTTAAGTGTTGACCAAAAGGTTAGATAAAGGCGTGTCTATTTAGTGGCTCACTAGCGTCCCCGTTTGTCTAAAATGTGGGGTTTCTTTTACCTACAGTACCTAAATGGATCAGTAGCAAAATGAAATAGTCCACTGATATTTACCCACTTGATGCACATGCCCATCGCGCATCGTTTTCTCGGAGGCACCGTGTAGCGGTAAAAAAAACGTGCGAGGGCCCGCCATCGCTGCTTGCAGCTATATTTTTTATTTATTTTTTTTTTTTTTTCAACACTTGACCTAATTTGGGTCCCTTAACATACTCAAAAACTCTTGAAATTTGGCACACATGTCAGAGTCCCGTACCACTAGGCTCATGCAAAGGCTGAAACACGGGCGTGGCACTGGGGCTCTGTAGCGCCCCCTGTAATGCAAAAACAAACATTGGTGCACAGATTGGGCAAGCATGTACGCACATGTACGAAAGTTGGTACGCATATAGATCTCATCGACCCGAACAACTTTTGCCCTCTAACATTTTAGCTCCGCCCAACAGGAAGTCCGCCATTTTGGATTGTTTAAAAAATGCATGCGATGAACTTTTGAATACTCCTCCTAGGGGATTCATGCAAATGACACCAAAAGTGGGGATCATGATGTCAAGACATTGTACTTGCTAAATTGCGAAGGAATTTTTGATATCTCGAACGGTGTTGCCATGGCGAGGCGGCAAAGTCATGGCGAAATCAGAGAAACAGGAAGTGTCTAATATCTATGGCAAAAAATATCTTATTGTGATGCCATGCGGGGTGTTTGTTCGTCTGAAGATTCCGATCGCATCGATGCGCCTATTGTGACTCCCAGGTATAGCGCCACCACCAGGCGCCAGGAAGTGTGTCAGTTACAAAGCTGGATTTTTTTGACAGTTCCATGCAATGTTCTTTTAAATACTCCTTCTAGAAAAATCATGCAATTGACACCAAAAGTGGTCAACATGATGACGAGGCATAGTAGATGATAAATTGCGAAGGGATTTTTGATATCTCAAACGCTGTTCCCATGGCAACCTGTCAAACTTTACTTTCATTTTAAAGGCATATTTAAGCCTTTCAGTTGCATACAGTTAACTTTTAAATACTCCTTCTAGGATTTTCATGCGATTGACACGAGAAGTGGTCAACATGATGCTGAGACATTGTAGATGATAAATTGCGAAGGAATTTTTGACATCTCGAACGCTGTTCCCATGGCAACGCGTCAAACTTTACTTTAATTTCAGGCATGTTTAAGGCTCTTGAACTCTAAATTTGGCACCCACATCAGAGTTTTCGGCTGTTAAGTGTTGACAAAAAGGTCAGACATAGGCGTGTCTCTTAAGTGGCTCACTAGTGCCCCTGTTTGTCTAAAATGTGGGGTTTCTTTTACCTACAGTCCCCAAATGGCTCAGAAACAACATTAAATAGCCCACTGATATTTTACCCACTTGATGCCCTTGCCCACCGTGCATCGTTTTCTCGGACACACTGTGTAGCGGTAAAAAAACGTGCGAGGGCCCGCCATTGCTGCTTGCAGCTATATTTATTTTTATTTCTTTTTTTTTTTTTTTTTTTTCAACACTTTTGGACATTTTGGGGGCCTTAACATACTCGAAAACTCTTGAAATTTGGCACAGACATCAGAGTCGTCCGTGATCGCCGAAAGCCAAAGGCTGGAACACGGGCGTGGCACGGGGGCTCTGTAGCGCCCCCTGTAATGCAAAAACAAACAGGAGTGCACAGATCGGGCAAACATGTACGCACATTTACGAAAGTTGGTACACATATAGATCTCATCGACCTGAACAACTTTCGCCCTCTAACATTTTAGCTCCGCCCAACAGGAAGTCCGCCATTTTGGATTGTTTAAAAATGCATGCGGTGACATTTTGAATACTCCTCCTAGGGGATTCATGCAAATGACACCAAAAGTGGTGATCATGATGTCAAGACATTGGACTTGCTAAATTGCGAAGGGATTTTTGATATCTCGAACGGTGTTGCCATGGCGAAGTGGCAAAGTCATGGCGAAATCAGAGAAACAGGAAGTGTCTAATATCTAAGGCAAAAAATTTCTTATAGTGATGACACGTGGGGTGTTTGTTCGTCTGAAGATTCTGATCGCATCGATGTGCCTATTGTGAGTCTCGGGTATAGCGCCACCACCAGGCGCCAGGAAGTGTTGCAGTCACAAAGGTTGATTTTTTTGACAGTTCCATGTGATGTTCTTTTAAATACTCCTCCTAGAATGTTTATGCGATTGACACCAAAAGTGGTCAACATGATGCCAAGACATAGTAGATGATAAATTGCGAAGGGATTTTTGATATCTCAAACGTTGTTCCCATGGCAACGCATCAAACTTTACTTTCATTTTAAAGGCATATTTAAGCCCTTCAGTTGCATGCAGTTAACTTTTAAATACTCCTTCTAGAATAATCATGCAATTGACACCAAAAGTGGTCAACATGATGCAGAGACATTGTAGACGATATATTGCGAAGGGATTTTTGATATCTCCAACTCTGTTCCCATGGCAACGTGTCAAACTTTACTTTCATTTTTACACATATTTAAGACTGACAGTTACATGCTGTGAACTTTTGAATACTCCTTGTATGGGATTCATGCGATTGACACCAAAAGTGGTCAACATCATGCTGAGACATTGTAGATGCTAAATTGCGAAGGAATTTTTGACATCTCGAACGCTGTTCCCATGGCAACGCGTCAAACTTTACTTTCATTTCAGGCATATTTAAGGCTCTTGGCGTGCTTAGATTAAATTTAAATTTGGCACACACATCAGAGTTGTCGGCTGTTAAGTGTTGACAAAAAGGTCAGACATAGGCGTGTCTCTTAAGTGGCTCACTAGTGCCCCCGTTTGTTTAAAATGTGGGGTTTCTTTTACCTACAGTCCCCAAATGGCTCAGAAACAACATTAAATAGCCCACTGATATTTACCCACTTGATGCACATGCCCACCGTGCATCGTTTTCTCGGAGGCACCGTGTAGCGGTAAACAAACGTGCGAGGGCCCGCCATCGCTGCTTGCAGCTATATTTTTTATTATTATTATTATTATTTTTTTTTTTCAACACTTTTGGGCATTTTGGGGGCCTTAACATACTCAAAAACTCTTGAAATTTGGCACAGACGTCAGAGTCGTCCGTCATCGCCGAAAGCCAAAGGCTGGAACACGGACGTGGCACGGGGGCTCTGTAGCGCCCCCTGTAATTCAAAAACAAACAGTAGTGCACAGATTGGGCAAAAATGTACGCACATGTATGAAAGTTGGTAAACATATAGATCTCATCAACCCGAACAACTTTCACACTCTAACCTATTAGCTCCGCCCAACAGGAAGTCGGCCATTTTGGATTGTTTAAAAAATGCATGCAGTGAACTTTTGAATACTCCTCCGAGGGGATACATGGGATTGACACCAATCGTGGTGATCATGATGTCAAGATATTGTACTTGCTAAATTGCGAAGGGATTTTTGATATCTCGAAGGGTTCTGTCATGGCAAGGCGACAAATTTATGGCAAAATCAGAGAAACAGGAAGTGTTTAATATCTAAGGTAAAAAGGGTCTTATTGTGATGACACGCATTGTGTTTGTTCGTCTGAAGATTCTGATCGCATCGATGTGCCTATTGTGACTCCCGGGTATAGCGCCACCACCAGGCGCCAGGAAGTGTGTCAGTCACAAAGGTGGATTTTTTTGACAGTTCCATCCGATGTTCTTTTAAATACTCCTTCCAGGATTTTCATGCGATTGACACGAGAAGCAGTCAGCATGATGCCGAGACATTGTAGATGATAAATTGTGAAGGGATTTTTGATATCTCAAACGCTGTTCCCATGGCAACCTGTCAAACTTTACTTTAATTTTTAAGGCATATTTAAACCTTACAGCTGTATGCGGTAAACTTTTAAATACTCCTCCTGAGGAAATAATGTTATTGACACCAGAAGTGGTCAACATGATGCCGAGACATTGTAGATGATAAATTGCGAAGGAATTTTTGACATCTCAAAAGCGGTTCCCATGGCAACACGTCAAACTTTACTTTAATTTCAGGCATGTTTAAGGCTCTTGGCGTGCTTAGTTGAACTTTAAATTTGGCACACACATCAGAGTTTTCGGCTGTTAAGTGTTGACAAAAAAGTCAGACATAGGCGTGTCTCTTAAGTGGCTCACTAGTGCCCCTGTTTGTCTAAAATGTGGGGTTTCTTTTACCTACAGTCCCCAAATGGCTCAGAAACAACATTAAATAGCCCGCTGATATTTTACCCACTTGATGCCCTTGCCCGCCGTGCATCGTTTTCTCGGACGCACCGTGTAGCGGTAAAAAACCGTGCGAGGGCCCGCCATTGCTGCTTGCAGCTATATTTATTTTTATTATTATTATTTTTTTTAATTTTTATTTTTTTTAACACTTTTGGACATTTTGGGGGCCTTAACATACTCGAAAACTCTTAAAATTTGGCACAGACGTCAGAGTCGTCCGTCATCGCCGAAAGCCAAAGGCTGGACCACGGGCGTGGCAAGGGAGCTCTGTAGCGCCCCCTGTAATTCAAGAACAAACATTGGGGCACAGATCGGGCAAAAATGTACGCACATGTACGAGAGTTGGTACACATATAGATATCATTGACCCGAACAACTTTTGCCCTCTAACATTTAAGCTCCGCCCAACAGGAAGTCGGCTACTTTGGATTGTTTAAAAAATGCATGCGGTGAACTTTTGAATACTCCTCCTAGAGGATGCATGCGATTGACACCAAAAGTGGTGATCATGATGTCGAGACATTGGACTTGCTAAATTGCGAAGGGATTTTTGATATCTCGAACGGTTCTGCCATGGCGAGGCGACGAATTCATGGCGAAATCAGAGAAACAGGAAGTGTCTAATATCTGAGGCAAAAAATATCTTATTGTGATGCCATGCGGGATGTTTGTTCGTCTAAAGATTCCGATCGCATCGATGTGCCTATTGTGACTCCCGGGTATAGCGCCACCACCAGGAAGTGTGTCAGTCACAAAGGTGATTTTTTTTCACAGTTCCATGCGATGTTCTTTTAAATACTCCTTCTAGGATTTTCATGCGATTGTTACCAAAAGTGGTCAACATGATGCTGAGACATTGTAGATGATAAATTGCGAAGGGATTTTTGATATCTCAAACGCTGTTCCCATGGCAACCTGTCAAACTTTACTTTCGTTTTTAAGGCATATTTAAACCTTACATCTGCATGCTGTAAACTTTTAAAAACTTCTCCTGAGGAAATAATGTGATTGACTCCAGAAGTGGTCAACATAATGGTGAGACATTGTAGATGATAAATTGCGAAGGGATTTTTGATATCTCAAACGCTGTTCCCATGGCAACGCGTCAAACTTTGCTTTCACTTTCCAGCATATTTAAGGCTGACTGTTACATGCTGTGAACCTTTAAATACTCCTCGTATGGGATTCATGCGATTGACACCATAAGTGGTCAACATGATGCCGAAACATTGTAGATGATAAATTGCGAAGGAATTTTTGACATCTCGAAAGCTGTTCCCATGGCAACGCGTCAAACGTTACTTTAATTTCAGGCATGTTTAAGGCTCTTGGCGTGCTTAAATTAACTTTAAATTTGGCACACACATGAGAGTTTTCGGCTGTTAAGTGTTGACAAAAACGTCAGATAAAGGCGTGTCTATTTAGTGGCTGACTAGCACCCCCGTTTGTCTAAAATATGGGGTTTCTTTTACCTACAGTACCTAAATGGGTCAGTAGCAACATGAAATAGTCCACTGATATTTACCCACTTGATGCACATGCCCACCGTGCATCGTTTTCTCGGAGGCACCGTGTAGCGGTAAAAAAACGTGCGAGGGCCCGCCATTGCTGCTTGCAGCTATATTTATTATTATTTTTCTTCTTCTTCTTCTTCTTCTTCTTCTCCGAAATGGATCGCATTTTTGAGGGCCTAAACATACGCGAAAACTCATGAAAATTTGCACAATCGTCAGAAGTGGCGAAAATTTACATGTAGTATAGCCATCAGAAGTGGGCGTGTAGAAATGGCTCGATAGCGCCACCTGCAAAATTTCAAGAGAACAGCCCCCCCCGCTACGAAAAACGTACAGATACGAAATTTGGTAGGATCATCTAGCACCCCAAGACCTACAAAAAAGTCTCTTGGAGCTAAGCTCTAAACCCCACAGGAAGTCGGCCATTTTGAATTTTCTCTGTCATTTTTTGACATTTCCAAGCGTCGTACTTTAACGAACTCCTCCTAGAGATTTAATCCGATCATTATCATAGTTGGTCAGTCTCATCTAAAGGCCTTTGCGATGCTAAATTGCGGAGATCTTGAGTTTTCACTGGAGGGTGTGTCCGTGGCGGCCTGACAAAGTTAGGCATTTTCGCCATGAAACAGGAAGTTGTTATAACTCAGGTAGGGTTGTGCCGATAGACGATATCATCGTCCATCGTGATGGTTGACTGACATCACGATGGAGAGTCACCATCGTGATGCCACGCCCCCTCCCCACTCCGCTGCGAGTCGACATACACTTCTCTCTTCTATATAGACTATAGTTAACCTAATATCTTTGCGTGAATTGCTCTATAAATTAAATAGAAAATATAACTAATGCATATATGCTATTTTAAATACTGTAGTCTATGCCTGAGACGTGACGTGTGTTAGTCTGTGAAAATATCCTGTCAGGCATTTGATCTTGACTAGGGATGGGCACGGATATTCGAATATTCGAATGGCAATAATAATTCGAATTTAAAAAATGCTATTCGAATGTTTGTTTGTTTTTAATGTGCCACCAAAGGGTAACAACTTATTTGATGCTTTTTCACTTCATCTATACTGTCTTTTACAGACTTAAATGTAAAATATACATGAACATTAATTTGTATGTATTTCTGATTGTTTGGCAATGCAGATTGCAGACGAATTTAAGTTTTTCCTTTTACCTCCGGGTTTGTCCGCGCCGCGCCGTATTTGGCCACTGGCTCAGTGAGGGCTTACGTGTTATTAAACGTGCTTCTCCGCCGCCCGAATCAACACATCATGAGATATTTGTAAGCTTTCTGTTATAAAGTCTACTTTATTTTGTTAATAAGGAGACAGACACGGAGAACGAAATGAAACGGAGAACATTTATTATATGCGGTGCTCTTTTGAAAATGAACCGGATAACTGCACATGGCAGTTTAAAGCAAAGCAATATTGTATCTAGTCAGAAGAACGGGCTTTCACCGAAGCAGGTAGGATAAATAGGGTTTTCTTTATTCACAAATACATGTCAAACTAAACTGAGAAGATATTTAAATGGCGACTGAGCAGTCGGTTATGTAGATGTGTTTTTTCATTTGCTCCGGGCTCTTAGTGTTTTGAGTCTGTTTAAATGATGATAGCCTACTTTGTCAAGTCCTCAAACTTTAAACTTCGCAAGTCCTCAAACTTCGCTTAGATTTGGGGTTAGTGTATAATATTTGGTATAATATAATGTATGTAAGATCAAACAGTAATGAATTAATACTAACGACCGACTTGAAACTAAGGATTTAATGCTCCGCATTAAGTTTTAACGCATTTTTTTCTGTAGGATATTTTTTAAGAAGAATTTAAAATATATATAAATAAAATATATTTTTTTACAATGTTTTCAACTTAAAAATACATACATATATATATATACATACAGAATATAAGTTTAGCTTGTTGTGGATATTTCCTAATTAAGCCTTCTGTGAAATTATGACAAAATGAAAAATACAAAACACGCATGTCTTAATTAACATAATTTAAATAAACGAATATTCGTTCTTTAAGAGCTTAAATATTCGAAAAATTAAATATTAAAAGTAATAGTAAATTACTGGTAATAGTAAGTTACTGGAAAATGCCCATCCCTAATCTTGACATTGCTAGAATCTTGTCTTTTTACATGTTGTACATTTATCTTAAAATAATTAATTTTGTACAAGAAAACAGCCCATATTAATCATTTATTAGTAGCTATTGTAGTGTCTCGGGAGATCGTGCTCATTGTTACATTGAGGCTATACTGCACTGAAGCGGCAGATTAGGATATAAACCCAGAATTCAGCGAACGTCAAGAAAACGGGAACAACACTCCGACCGAAACGCGGGATTTACATACACAGACCATGTTTAAATTTCGATGTGTCTGGCCCTGTTCACTTTGTCTAGTTTTAATAAGCTGCGGATTGAAGTGCTGGCTGCTCCCCGCGGTGCTGAAGACCCGCTCTCTGACGGAGTACTGGTGGCACATATGCACAGATATTTACGTGCAAAATTTGGAAAGCGCGGAGGAGTCGTTGGGTTAGTAAAATAACGAAATTATAGCTTTTAAATAGAAAAAAATATTTATGTAAAGAGAGGTTATCAAGTTAAAAAGTGCTTAAAAGTGCACAACTCTTCTTCAGTGGATTAAAGCTACTTTTTCCCCTTATGTGCAACCTTAAGTACAGAATAGTATTTATGTAAAATATATATTAAAATAAAAAGTGCACAAGTCTTCTTAAGTGGAAGTAATAAAGTAAAATAACGAATAATAATTATATAATAACGAATAATAACGAAAAATTAAAATACCCCCCTCCCACCTAACGATATCATCGTCCATCGCGATGGTTTACGTAACCATCGCCAACTGCCAATTTATGGGGACATCGCCCAACCCTAAACTCAGGCATACAATGTCCAATCTGCCACACGCTTCACATGTTTGATAAGAGTCTTGACCTGAACACATTTTAATGCCAATATTCAACATCAGTCATAGCGCCACCTAGAGGTAGCAGGAAATGCCATGTTTTACGCTGTGATTTACTGCTCTTACAGATTTAATCAAATCATCATCATATTTGGTCAGACTGATGTTAAGACCTTTGCCGTGATAAATTGCGAAGATCTTGACTTTTCGTTGAAGGGCGTGTCCATGGCAGCCTGGCAAAGTGTGATATTTCGCCATGAAACAGGAAGCTGTTGTAATTCAGGCATACATTATCCGATCTGCCCCCGACTTCACAAGTTTGATAAGGGTCCCGGCCTGAACACGTCAATATAACAATAATCAGGTACAGTCATAGCGCCACCTGTTGCACACAGGCGGTGTGGCACATTTTTTGTCCTTTGAATATCCACCTATATTTACCCACTTTAATTCATATCCCTCCGGTTCACTGCTTAACTAATGCCATAGGGTAGCGGTGCACATGCGTGCGAGGGCCCTTCCATCGCTGCTTGCAGCTTTAATTATAACATTATAATTCATACATGTATCACAGTAACACTGCAAAAATAAAGACAGAAAAACAGATCCAACTAAAATCAAGTCTTATTTATATACAAACAATAAAGAACGCTTCAATAATTAAGGTTGTTGCAGTAGCAGATCAGCTCACCAATCGGGCTTTCTGCCTCCTGGATGCGCGCGCACCCTGCAATGTTTGTAAACTTGCAACCCCTCTATTTGAAAGAGACGAGCGGCACATAGTAACAAAGTCACAAGTAATATGTATGAGGCTTTAAACTTTTCTTAAATTTGTCGTCCGACTGGACATGCCCAATCTGGTCACCAAAGGTCACTGTCGCTCGTGTCATTGAGCTGGCATTGAAATGAATGAGATCGTGTTGCTCTGCGCTAGTCACTGCTAGTCTGAATGCAGCTATATGCAAGTTTAAGATTAAGATGCATTCTAGTCGATCGGATTACAAGTGGACTACACTAAACACAGGTTTAAACAGTGTTCAAAACGTTTTGGGCTCATCCACTTTTGACCACATTCAGAGGTAGGCTTTCATTTTGTGAGCATGTAAAAGTTGTGCAAGCTTATTTCATCAATGGCTCTGAAATATCAGAGAAAGCTCTTACATAAACATGTACAAAACACTGTGCAGCATGTTTACTAACACCACAAGCAGCGACTTTGACATAATATTAGTTTGCGCCAATTTAAACCCGCCAATTTTCCCGCTCACTTTTAAACGAAAGCAGAGGGACTCGCTCAGTTTCTCACAGTAATTAGGATGAAGTGGTCGAAAGTGGACAAAACAGATTAAGTCAACTCAAGGTTTATTTATATAGCACAGATTTAACATAACTGTAGTGTGTTAATCCATCTGTAAAACAGATACATTTAAATACCACCAATAATTACTCTACAAACATTATTTACATACCTGGCTTTTTCTTTTTGCGACAGAGTGCAAGATTTGTGACTGTGGCTGACCATGTGTAGACGACACCTGTGGGTTTGAAGAAAGAAAATTACTCATTAACCAAATAAACCTTTAACTTCTTATTTCAAATACTGGACAATCACAACATCACTGTGCTGCAGTACATGTATAAGTGTGAAGTACATGTATAGTTATTGTGATTTAAAGTTTTAAGTTAAGTGTTTATAAACAAGGACATTAAGGATCTACTGTATATATGATACTTAACATCTTCTGTTACTGGATTTTTTTTAAAAATAGCCTTTTGTTATCGGTGATCTATAAGCAATGTAACTGTGTTTCAGCTGGTGAAAAGAGTTTGCTTTACTTTTAAAAATGTCTATAGTGTATTGCATGTACAAAAAATGAAGCATGACCAAAATCAAATCTACTTTATGGTTGATCTGAGTGGCAAAATATTCTGGTGCGGCTGAACAGATTTATACAACGTTACATGTCATCTTGTAAATACAGATTAGTGCTGTCAATCTTCCTCTATTATCCCATTCAAAGTACATTTCATAGTTTTTTTAATATTCAAATTATCCCAATATATTGAAATCTTAAAATGTAGCCTAGTCACAGACCTGTAATAAGCACATCTAATCATTCAATTGTGTCTTTATGGAACAAGAAAAACTATGACCATATTTAACACCTACAGCTACAAGTATAAGTGTAATAATTGACTCCAGTCCTTTGAATTATTTGAAAATAATGTACACCTGCGTTGTAATACTTCACTTTGCATCATGCCACATTACCACCTTGAATGTGCATTATTTTTAATATTCAACTGCCCGTCATCAATTATTCCTAACGCAAAACACATATAAATAGTAATTTTGCACTTAAAAATGACAATCCACATTGTGTGTTTTTTGATGTCTTTATGACACATGACAAAGACACCTATTTTAATGTCAGAAAACCCTATAACATGATATGTTTGAGTTCATTTTCGCAACTTGATTTCATGTGTCCTGCAATGTGACCATTTCACATGCACACAATGCAATGTTGATGCTGAAGATATATCAGCCTTAACCTAAATAAAGCTCTATGGGAAAAACACTGGACAACAGGTAGCGTTAAGGTAACCCATAGCTTAAATACTTGAAACCCAGATATAAATTGCAACTCTTTAAATCTGTCTTAATTACCTTGGCCCTTTGTAGTGCTCGCCTGCTCCAGCTGCCCTTCCATAGTGTTCGCTGCCTCCACCTGTCCCTCTGTAGTGGTCGCCTGCTCCACCATGTTTGTCATCTCTTCCAGTTGTTTGGATTCTCCAGTGGGTCACAGGGTGTGAGGTGCAGTGTAACCAGCTGATCATAATGCCACTGGAATCCTGGGTCCAACCTGTGCAGGTTAAATCATATGGATGTTTTAAAACATAAAACTTTAAAGGGATAGTTGACCAAAAAATTTATAATTTTTGATCCTCATGTTGTTCTAAACTTGTATGAATTTGATTTCTTCTGTTAAACACAAACAGATATTTTGACAAAATATTTTCTTTGTGTTCATTTGAAAAAAAAAAAAGAATCACTTTAACCATGAGATTGGGCTGTGCCTCTTAAGTGTTTGAATCATATGGTCTAATTTTTCCAAACCAGATTTATTGGCACTTTAGATTAGAGCTGAGGTAATGATAGACTACTGGATGTATTAGATATGTGCAAATCTATATTTGATTGATTCTATAGGACTATAACAAATACAATATATCTTTTGATCAGGAAAAAACAGAGCGCTTATATTATCAATTCAAAGAATAACACCAAGTGTGATGTTTGTTTAAAAGAAAAATGTATGCTTTACGCTTTCAAGTTAGTAGCAGCGTAAGTGTATGATGTCTCCAGCCAACATTTGGGTCCAAAAAGCTCTATCAGATGCTGAGGAAACAACAAAAATACTGATATACAATCACAATTCTAACCTCTCTCTCTCTATGTGGACATCCCAGATGATTGTTCAGTCGTTACAAGGGTAGTGCTGCGAGCCTGGAGAATGTAGTGCACAGTGTGAGTTTATAAAAGCTTAGCTTAAATGCGTGAAATCAATAAACTACTATGTTGTAAATGTCTGTTTAGATTTCACTCAAAATAAGTTTTTTTTTTACATTTTCTAGGTTGATAGAAGCACGGGGGACCCAATTATAGCACGTATACATGGAAAAAGTCAGATTTTCATGATATGTCCCCTTTAAGATTTTAATATTGATCAAATCTTTTGCCTACTCAACACAAGCTGTGAACTGTGACTTTAAAAATACAGTGCATGCATCTCACCTTCACAAAGGTATTCATAAAATGAACCGATCTTCTGAAGGTAGTCCTGGGCATAGGCGATAATCTCTCACACTTAATATTTTGCTTCTTGGTCTCCTTTTCACGAAGCAGAACTGGCTTGTATCCAGTAGCATGGAGTTTTTCAAGCTGCAATGACAACATTGTGTATTTACTGAATGGAATATTGGTTAATGTCATTCAGGATATTTTTTACTTCATGGTGAGTTTAGCTTTTGCATAACCAAGTATGTGAAAACAGGAAAGAGTAATACATTAAAAGAAAACAGCAAAAACATAAATGACATTATAATGTTATAATAGAACTTTCTGTAACATTAGTAGGTTTGGCTGGTACTATGGTAACTATTGTGCAATTGGACAGTGACAATCTACTGTATAGATTTATTCAAAATAAAGTCCAAACGTTAATCATTAAATGGGTTGCTTTGGATGAACTACAGAATCTACAATAGTAGTATGAATGCAGTCTATTTGATAATTGTCATTCAGAGAATTCCCAAGTGTCACTTATATTTTGTTGTGGAAGATAATTTAGGACTGTGATGTGTTAAAGTGAAAATGTGGTTACTGAAGGGAATTGCCACTAAAAAAACCAATATATTAAAAGAGATATATAAGAATATGTAAGAAATTCTACTTACTACGGCTGCACGATAAATCACATGTGATTTTCATGCGCATCTCGTCAGTAAAGCCGGTTCTTTGATTAGTAGTACACCAACATCACCTACTTTCAGATGGAGCAGCATTTACTACACAAAGCCATAGTTCACTGACAACCAGGGCAACCTCGCATTAATTATCGCCTGCGATATGGCCCAGCTTGTCAGTGAACTATGGCTTTGTGCAGCAAATGATGGCTTTTAAGTGCCTTTGGGTTTATAAAATAAGCAACGTTAAATCTAAGTTGTGACAGGTGATTCGAATGACAGGATCTGCAGGGAGAACAGAAAATTTTTCTTATGTAGTGTAAATTAGCTCTAATATAAGGCTTAAATAGTGTATCCCAATAGTGGGGATTCCTATTTTCTTACAAATATTATAAGACAAATATTAAAACTTTAGACTATATTAAGCTCACACAATAAAACAATGAACACGTTAAGTTACCCTAAAGGTTGATAACTTAAACTAGGTTAACGTTAGCTTATTAATGGGACTTTAATTAGACTTCCCTTGCAAAAATTAACCATTGTTTTACTACAGTTAAGAAAGAACCATGAATTTGAAAAAAAAAGTTAAACCATGTTTGGTTTAGTAAAACCATTTTGCAAATAATCGATACACAAACCGTAGTTACTACACTTTTACCACAAAAACATGGTTAATTTTCGTACGGGTATGGCAATGTCAGCGTAATGCCAAAAGAAAGGTGTGAATTATAACATTTAAACAAATAGTGAACTTTAAACGAAAGCATCGTGACTTACCTGGACGTTAGGTGTGTTCGACTTCATGCGGCGCTGCGCGGGCCGATCGGTGGCTGACTTGAAGCAGTGCATTCCGGTTAGTATTTAATTTTGTCCGACTTAAGCTGGCGCTGCAGGCACGTGACTGCGTCATATGGTTTTTAAGTACCGCGAGAGCGATTCGAGATCAGCCGCCTGAGTTAGCCAGCGCAGTTCCCGAAGAGGAGCTGCACGGGCTGTAATGACGACACAGCTGTTTCACGATTGGTCAGATTCACCACATGACAACAATCACGTGTGTTTCGTGTGTATTTTCACGCCCTCAGTTCCACAAATGCTCACAAATCTGTATTTTTATAACAGTTAAAGCTCTTTTCATGTAGTCGCGATGTTATATTGTGTCATCTTCATCAAAATAAAATGGATAAAAAACGTAGACCCCACTACATTAGTATTTAAGTAATATATGCTTATGTTGAACTTTATTCTTGTAAAAACAGATGCTGTAAGCCTCTTCAGTTCCACTCATGCTCATACACGGACATTCAAAACAGTATAATTCACTTTTATGTAGTTTACATCTTACAAATCATGTTTAATGCGATTAAGCAAGCAAACGGCACGTGATCAGCCATGCCTGACGTAAATGCAGCAAACTACGGGAACCATATGGAAGGCCAACGGGGCAAAAACGTGTTAAAAATACGTGTTAACACGCACTACGTGTTAACGCGTAAATCACGTGTTAACACGCACTACGTGTTAACGCGTAAGTGCGTGTTAACACGTAAATCACGTGTTAACGCGTACCTACACTGTTTTCTTTACCACCACCTACTGGTGTGGAGCTTTGAAAACACAGAAACAGACAAGGCTTGGATATCACAGGATGTAATCTAAAATATATTTTGAGCATTTTATAAAAGCATTAGTAGGCTACAACTACATATTTTTAAACAGTTAACTATAATCGTTCAACCCTTGAAATTCATGACCACTTTCACACATTTCTCCAAACTATATTTTTAAATACACTTTAACTTTATTATGTTTCTAAAGCCTAACTGGTAACTGACAAATGAAAACAGGACATTATGTTTTCACAGGTCAACCCATATGCATTATATTTGTTTGTTAGTCCCTTTGATAACCACCTTAAGTCTTATGAAGCTGCTATTGGTTTAGATAGCTTTATAGTAAATATAGTAGTTTTGCTTTATCCTTCAAAGTATAATTGATCAATTATATATTTTTTTTATTATCATTAGACACACACAGGAAAAAACAATAAATAACACTGGTGAGGATCATATACGTCCTCCAGATGCTGTGTTGTCTGTGTAAAATGTGTCGCGGTTGTAAAAAGAGGAATACTATGTGAATGAGTCCTTTTTCTTGGGATGTTTTTATCTTTGCTGGAGATGGAGCAAGCAGCACTGCAGACTCCAAATACTCATCATTTTCAATATTGTAATGAAAACAGAGATTTATACCATAGTTTAATGTTGCATGTGCAAATAAACAGTTGTTTTGATATGATGCTCTCTATTTTCCTTGGCTTTTTTCATAAGGGTTAAAGTGCCTGACACACTACTAGTAAAATACATTAGGAATGAAAAAAAGATACATGATGCTTTTAAAATAATATAATATTTAACTTTTATTTATGCCATAAAACAGTAATTACTAAATTTAAGACTCAAATTCCACAGGAAGAAATATCTTTGCTTTTACATAGCATTTCTTCATTTAATAATTGATTAGTTCGTAAATTGTTGAGGAGACAGGAGCTTTGCAGTATCCAGATGTGATAAGGAACATGGCCCTTCCATTGTATGGCACATCGCATGGAGTATGAACTACCCTATCTTATGTGATTTTGTTAAATGGTTTATGAAGCCTTTAATGGACAGTGGTCCCCTGCTTCAAAAACAGCAGATCTCCAACATCAAGGTTAGCAGAGCTGGGGTGGTTGGTGAGAATCATTTTGGTTGGCTGAAGAAAGATGGTGATGACCTCAGAAGTGCAATGCCCTGTTTATTGTGCTGCCCTGGGAAATGGATGACCTAGGAATGTTAGTATATGTAGGCCTAATGCACATCACAGCCTGTAAACTGTTAAGTCTTATAACTTCATACAATCAGAATGTCATTTATGTTTTCACTACAGTACAAAGAAAACAGAACTTTATTACATGTACTCTAGTAAGAATTAGGCAAATTATACTGGAATATAAACTCCAAAATGATTTATTTTTTTGCTCAGTTATAAATGAATCTCATTTAATATTTGATTATTAATAAAACCCATAAACAACAAACATTGGCAACAAAAGGCATATAATTGTTTTCAACCAAAAACATTGTAATAGGTAGTATTGACATAGGAAACAGAAATACAGACTCTCTAAAAAATGCTAGGCCCATCATAAAGACAACTGTGTAACTAGAAATCAATATTAAAAGGTATAAAGTTGAGACCTTACTTACATCACTTGGTCAAAAAAAGTCACAGACTCAACTGTAGGCACAAAACAGTTTATTGAATGGGCAATAACAATCTCAATTCCAGAATGCAGAGACTCACCAAGCAGCAGGGTGGCACTAAAGTGAGTCAACGCTGAGGATGGCACCTGGCAGAAAGAGTCAGAGGTCAAGGCATCAGACAGGAAATGTTATCAGGGAGAGCAGCGAGGCAGGCAGACAGGATGAAGAGAGCCAAAGAAGAGCCAACCGATGTGAAGCTAGCCATAGAGAGGAAAGATGAGGCCGGGAGAACGGGGCAGATGGCATCAGGGCACAATCTGGAAAGAACAGAGAAGAGTCAGAAAGAAAAAGCACTGACAGCGCATCTCATAATTAATGAGATGATGACTAGACAGAGGGGAGGATATAGCCTGGGATACACTGCATGATTTTTGGCGGTCCCAAATGAAAGATTACCATCGTGAAACATTTGTGGCAATTTCTGTGATTGTGGCTCTTCGGTGGTCCTATGTCGACGAGCGTACCAGTATTTGTTTAACACTAGCACATGCTGGTGACATTGCACTTAACTGGAGTCACAGTCGTCACAACCTATGAATCAATAGGTTTCATTGTCGTACCCAAGTTTAAATTATCCATGTCGCACAGTGTGATAAGGTAATGATATTATAGACGGGTTGCAAGTTTACAAACATCACAGGGTGCGCGCGCAGCCAGGAGGCAGAAAGCCCGATTGGTGAGCTGATCCGCTACTGCAACAACCTTAATTATTGAAGCGTTCTTTATTGTTTGTATATAAATAAAACTTAATTTTAGTTGGATCTGTTTTTCTGTCTTTATTTTTGCAGTGTTACTGTGATACATGTATGAATTATAATGTTAGGCTAGTAATGTAATAGTCGAATCTACTGGTATGTTAACATGAGGCACCCAGCACTGACTCTGTTGGTACTATTTTCCACGCAACAACTCCTTGGCATTTTGACTTACAGACACGGCTACTAGCATACAACACAATGCATGTCTCTTCTTTCTGCCTCTCGGTTGCGCGCGCAACCAGTCAATGTCGTCGCCGTGCAACCCGTCTATAGGAGAGCAAAAATCTTGCAGTGTATCCTGGGCTTAAGCCAATGACTGGTACGTGCATGGCCACCTGTCAAAACAAACCAATGACAAAACACACAGCGTACAAAACACATAAACAGAAACAACCGATCAGAACAAAGCTGTGACACACTTTTAGCTATAGTATTCAATCAGACACTGGTTGCCCAAATTAATTGATTGTTTCTATCTAATGAAACAGGTTTTGGAATGTTTGGTGTGATGGTTGCTGTATCGGTCAGGTTAACAAGTGAAAACTCTTCTGT
The DNA here is from genome assembly GCF_027580225.2 of Misgurnus anguillicaudatus. Lineage (NCBI taxonomy): Eukaryota > Metazoa > Chordata > Actinopteri > Cypriniformes > Cobitidae > Misgurnus > Misgurnus anguillicaudatus. The sequence continues at coordinate 33,349,804 of NC_073342.2, forward strand.
AATCAAGTGCTATTTGGGGCTGAATATTTCATTTAGTATGAAAAGGAAAATTTACACTCTGATTTTGACCTAAAAGGCTTAAAAATGTCTAAATTAATTGCAGGTGCAAAGTCATAGATATATTCATTTGTGACAGTTCTACTGTTTGCACTTGAAATAAACACAGACATGACATGTAGATAATAAAAATCTTTAACAAAAATATAATCTGAAATAGGATAAATATGTTTTAACAATTTTAAACAAAACTGTTTACTAATAATAAAACAGACAATAGCAGAAAGAACTAGATATTAAAGTTTGAGGACAAACTTTATGTTGGCTTGAAAAAGTGTAGCCGGAACGTTTAAAACGGTTTGACAGAAGTTTAGTTTAGTAGGCTATCCGGCTGTTAGTATGTTTAAGTATGATGTTAGCATGATTAGCATGAAGCTAGCATGATGCTAGCATGATTAGCATGATTAGCATGATGTTAGCATGATTAGCACAAAGCTAGCATGAAGCTAACATGATTAGCATGAAGCTAACATTTATTCTGTTGCTAGGGTACTAAGTTTGGTTGCTAAGGAGAAAATTGGTATCCCATAATGATCACCCTTCAAGCCACAAGTAAAACGGTCCCACCCCTTGTCTCTATGATGTTCTAAAGCAGAGATAATAGGCTTTGTTTATTCCGTTGCTAGGGTACTAAGTTTGGTTGCTAAGGAGAAAATTGGCATCCCATAATGATCACCCTTCAAGCCACAAGTAAAACGGTCCAACCCCCGTGTCTCTATGATGTTCTGAAGCAGAGATATAAGGCTTTGTTTATTCCGTTGCTAGGGTACTAAGTTTGGTTGCTAAGGAGAAAATTGGCATCCCATAATGATCACCCTTCAAGCCACAAGTAAAACGGTCCAACCCCCGTGTCTCTAAGATGTTCTGAAGCGGAGATATAAGGCTTTGTTTATTCCGTTGCTAGGGTACTAAGTTTGGTTGCTAGGCAGAAAATTGGTATCCCATAATGATCAACCTTCAAGCCACAAGTAAAACGGTCCAACCCCCGTGTCTCTATGATGTTCTGAAGCAGAGATATAAGGCTTTGTTTATTCCGTTGCTAGGGTACTAAGTTTGGTTGCTAGGGAGAAAATTGGCATCCCATAATGATTAACCTTCAAGCCACAAGTAAAACGGTCCAACCCCTGTGTCTCTAAGATGTTCTGAAGCAGCGATATAAGGCTTTGTTTATTCCGTTGCTAGGGTACTAAGTTTGGTTGCTAAGGAGAAAATTGGCATCCCATAATGATCACCCTTCAAGCCACAAGTAAAATGGTCCAACCCCCGTGTCTCTATGATGTTCTGAAGCGGAGATATAAGGCTTTGTTTATTCTGTTGCTAGGGTACTAAGTTTGGTTGCTAGGCAGAAAATTGGCATCCCATAATGATCAACCTTCAAGCCACAAGTAAAACGGTCCAACCCCCGTGTCTCTATGATGTTCTGAAGCAGAGATATAAGGCTTTGTTTATTCCGTTGCTAGGGTACTAAGTTTGGTTGCTAGGCAGAAAATTGGCATCCCATAATGATCAACCTTCAAGCCACAAGTAAAACGGTCCAACCCCTGTGTCTCTAAGATGTTCTGAAGCAGAGATATAAGGCTTTGTTTATTCCGTTGCTAGGGTACTAAGTTTGGTTGCTAAGGAGAAAATTGGCATCCCATAATGATCACCCTTCAAGCCACAAGTAAAATGGTCCAGCCCCCGTGTCTCTATGATGTTCTGAAGCGGAGATATAAGGCTTTGTTTATTCTGTTGCTAGGGTACTAAGTTTGGTTGCTAGGCAGAAAATTGGCATCCCATAATGATCACCCTTCAAGCCACAAGTAAAACGGTCCAACCCCCGTGTCCCTATGATGTTCTGAAGCAGAGATATAAGGATTTGTTTGTTCTGTTGCTAGGGTGCTCATATTTGGTTGCTAGGGGCGTGGCTTAATAACTCTATAAGAATCCTAAGGGACTGATTGGATGCCTGAGTAAAATGAGCCCACCCCCATGTCTCTATGACAGTGTGATGCAAAGATATCCATCTGGGCATTTTATAATGGCAGTCTATGGGAGATGTTGCTAGGGTACCCAAAATTGTTGCTAGGGGCGTGGCTTAATAGCTTTGTAGAGATACTGGAAGACTGATTGGATGCCTGAGTAAAATGAGCCCACCCCCATGTCTCTACGACACTCCAGAATGAAGATATTCCATCTGGGACGTTTTTATTCCCTTATATGGGCGTGTTTCCTGCCCCATTATAAGTCAATGGGGAAATTTGGGTGCCTCTTACACCCCAGGGGTACAGCTTACACCCCATTGTGATGTATCTTCCTACACAGCCTGCCAGCCTCTTCAACTGTGATAAGCCACAAGTTTCTACAAATTTCTCGTTCGCAGCTATGACCCGTCAAAGTTGGTCGTAATGTTAAGTCAATGGAAATTTTGGGGTGTTTGAGCGCCCCGTTTAGGAATTCGGTAGGTCCCATCAGTTAGAAAAGTCATAGCATAAATCTACGTACCAGTCTTAAAAGTTTTGTAAAGTTTTGTGGGTGTAGCTTGAAAGCTCTAGGAGGAGTTACAGTCAGAAAAAGTGGGGATCAGAAGAAGAATAATAATAAGATTAAGATGAATAACAGTATGTTGGCTTTTTCAAGCCAACATAATAAGCATGCATGTTTAAGTTAAGAAGAATAATGAGCTTTTTAAAAAGTACTTGTATGTCCAGTTGTGCGGTCTGGAGTACATTGCTTTGCATGTAGTCCTATAAGGATCGCTTGGTCTTCTTGAATATATTAAGTCTTATAACTGGTTCAAGTCCGCATTCTCTCATCAGGCACACTCTTACAGCCTCAGGGTGGGTCACAATGTTCATAATTTGGTCATCTAAATAAGCTTCGGTCAATCTTGTGAATAAACACTGAGTGAATAATCTGTGAAAGACAAGCATATAGAAAACCATAAAAAGTTGCTTGTATTAGTAATAACTAGAATCAGATTTGTTTTTATGATTTTTGAAACAATGGTTATTCAAATGTAAAATCATAGTATTAATGTAAAATCAACAAGGAAATTATTTAGACCAACTTACTCTAGTAATGCTACACAGTAGGCCTACAAAGGAATATAGTTTCCCTCATATTTGGACAGATCTGTGTTATTAACTCTCTTGCCAGTTTGTCATGAGTCATAACTTTATGTTCATATTTTTAAATGAATAACAAACACAACGCATTCATTTAAACAGCACTAAAGTTTTACCTCACTATATTGTCTCCATCTGGGAAAGCCTGACACTGTTATAAAGACTTTTGCCCAAGGCCATTTATCTAACAAAACTGTTTTCTGTTGTTGTTACTGCTGCTGCTTTTGCGTTTGTATTCCTCATAGTACTTTTTGGCTCTTCCGTGTCCGTCAGCGTTCCTGGCTTATGATGGCTATGAGGTAAGCTTACGGCAAACTCGACGTAATGCTTGGATCACTATATCATGAATTATTCACACAATGACAGTGCCTGTCGTAACGCATTCGCTGCAATATAATTATTCATAAGCTTGTGAGCGAGCACTTACCTAATGCTTACGATGAGCTGACGTTACAATCTTCATCTTCTTCTTTTGGTTTAATGGCGGGTTACGAACCAACTTTAAAGGTGCATACCGCCACCTGCTGTGATGGAGTGTGAAAATAATGATCTGCCTCTTCTATATCCTGTTATATAACACACTATTCTTAATAAATCTCAAACTGCATTTGACTTCCTGATTTTGGATCTTCATTTAATAAGTTGGCTATAGTAAAATCATTGCATGCTATTGCTTGTAAATCTTCATTTAAAATACGACTCAAAATAGTGGCGAAGAAGTCATCTGCCATCTTGTGCTCATTAGTGGTAACGACATGCAATGCACAAATGACTAAAACGAGTTATTGTTTTTAAAGCCAGTTTCATTGAAAGCATGGTTTACCGACAATGCATTAATGATCTTATCATTTTAATAATATATTAATAAATCTAAAAAGTGGTGTTTTTCCGGACAGGGGTTTTCTTAAACCAAGAGCCTAATTAGGAAAAAATAAACAAACATACCTTACTTGTCACGGTAGGAAAATCCATTGTTTTCCTCCGTGTCATGTTTGTGTGTGTGTGTGTTGTTTACTTACCCTGCCATGTGCTCGTTAGAGCGATCCCCTTCACCTGTGTGTTGATTGTCTCGCTCCAGCTGTTCATCATTACATCATCTCCATAAAAACTCACCTGACTTTCTGTTCCCTGCCAGATTCTATTGTTTGCTCAGTCTCCGTGTTGCTTGGTTGTTCCCTGTGCTTTGGATTACGTGTTTCAGTTGGATGTGTATTGTCGTCGTCGTCTTCGTGTGGATGTTCCGTGTCAGTCTGGATTTCACCACTGCTCACCACTCCACCAACGTCGCACTCAAAACACCAACTTCCACCGTAGTCATCGTCACCATTGCCAACAACAACACCGGACTGGATTACTTCCGCATTTGACTTTGAATACTCTCTCTTTGTTTATATTTAATAAACATTGTTTCATTTTTACACCTGCGCTTGCTTCCGTCTTTTACAAGTCATTACATTACTAAAAACATTACTTGTGTGCATTTTAAGGCAAAACAAAGAGCACTGATGTATTTTAAGATATGTCAATGCATTTTTTTTTTTTAGTTTGTACAGCTCTTACATTTATTTTAGTCTAGGACTAGTCTAATCCCTGTCCGGGAAACCGCCCCTAAATTGCTCCCAATACAATTTTGCTGTGTTCTCTACTGTACATTGATTGTACTGATTATAATCCAAAGGTCAGACGGGCCAAGTAATTCCCACGTCATCCATTATAAAGGGAGTTTTATTGTGCAGTGTAGCCAATTTCTATACAATTTAGTCCAAGTTTGAAAAACCTTTTGTTTCCATGTCACTCAGAAAGTCAGTGTAATGTCTTAAATTAGTAAGCAAGCAAAGACCATTCAAACGTTTTAGCCTATAAAATGAATTACCTATAAAAATGCAATTAAGCATTTTAATGTAGTTTATGAATCAACATTAATTATCATGATTATCGAGGGCATAATCAAAAGTAAATATTTTTGTTTTATTCTTGCAGCCCCCTGTAGTGAATAGCCTATCTGTCTCATATCTGCTTGGAGTTTGAAAGACTCTTCTGATGCATTTCTATTAAGTTTATTTACATATTTGACATTGAAGTAGTCTAAAGGTAAGTCTTGATTACTTTCATTTTGTGATACTTGAATTAGGTTACTGCATCTCTTTAAGGTTATTTGTATCTGTATTGGAAATTATGTTGAAGTAGTTCTCCCAACCCTGTTCATACTTACACACAAATATAATAACAAAATTACAGAAATCAAAGTATAATCAGTTCAATGTAAGAAGTTATTATGATTACTAGAAGTGTACTCTTTGTCCTGTTATTTTCCTTACCTTGCCACTCAGTCCTTTAGGTTAGGGTAGTTGAAACTATTTCTAATTTCAGCAAAAGCTCCAGAGTTAAATCAACACTGCTTAGATCCACACCCAAGGTGTTAAAAATTACCACAGAATTTTTTGTATTCTTCCTACGAACTATCACAATGCATCAACACAAACAATACAATTTTTGGGGTCAAGTGCTCAGCTAAGTAAAGGTAAAACTAATCACTGTTAGGATGACTTCTTGTTTTTATCTTTCTTGTTAACAGCAAGTGTTCATCATTAATATTCATTTCATTATTAAACTTATCCTAGGGGCTTATCCTAAAATTATTAGACTAAAATATATGTTTGAGCTCGCTTACTTTAAAAACAATTGCACTTACGCTTTTACTTTGTATCAATATGTGAAACAATGAATTGTTGATAAAAGGCTGTTAACAGTTACCAAAAAAGCTTAACTTCTTAAATATAACATAATATTTACATCATAAGATAATAGGCAGTCATGTTCTAATAGTTAGAGTCGACCTTATAACCTGAGAGTTTTGCTGGTTCGAGTCTCACGGCTGACAGGTTGCGACTGAGGTGCCTTGAGCCAGCCACCTGTCTCCTAGTGTTTCCCGGGCACTGCAGTACTGCTCTGGGTGTGTATGTTCACGACGTGCAGTGCGTGTTCACCACTCACTTGATAGGTTAAATACAGACGTCACATTTCAAGTATGGGTTACCATACATTGGTCATTATGTCACTTTTACTTTTCCTTAAAAAGGATCAGATGGAAATAAACTAAAGGTGAAAACAAGAAAGCACTTTTTTAAAATTCCAATCAAAGCTATAGACATGTGTCTTATTGCCATTCTTCTTTTTTTCCAGTCATCACATATGCATTTATTCATTTAGCATATACATTCATCCAAAGTGTCTTATAGATCAGAAAATACACAGAAAAAAAGCATCAAAAGTTTATTACATTTGCATAATTGTTCTAGTATCTGCTGCAGAGTAGTTCTAGTTACTATGACAAAGAAACAGTCTGAAGGTGACTAATCCATTGGAAGCCTCAAATTGATCTATGACACATACTTTCTGATATGGAAACTTTGTCTGAGGCAACGCGTGCCAAAAAGTAAAAAAAAAGCTTAAAAGGTTTGTAGTAGAGAGCCTCCTTCAGACAAAATAAGATTATTAATTAAACTCAAAAAGCATGTTTTAAAGCCTAACTGCTCTATACAATGACATTGATGTTCTCCCATTAGGCCATACATATAGAGTTCCATCTGTTGTTCATATGCTAAATTGGTTGTAATTACCGGTATATAGTGTGGTATTGCTATACTGTATTATTAAGGATATGTGTATGACACTAGTGAAAAACAAATTTTATAAGGCATTTATAAACTAGTTGAACTAGCTTTAAGTGCAATCAGATCATGATGGCAGGTAGTCCAAAGACTTCATACGTAGAACATCATAATGTGTGTGTGTGTTCAAAAATGATGCAGATGTACCATCTGCTTGAGCATACATTTCATTTACGTTCATAATCTTGCTATTAACCAATTGTTATTAACATAAACTTAATTAGATTACCTGTGGTTAAGTAGTGTTTAAAGAATTTTTTCTTGCAATATTAATCATCCTCTACTGTTTATAAGAATTGTGTGACACTACTGTGTCATCATTTAACACCTCTATTTTTAAGAATATAATTCTTTACATAGGCAGGTACTAAAAGAACAAGACATTAGACACAAAGTAAATAGAAATTAGGACTATTGGCTAATTCACAAAGCTAACAAAATTATTTATAACAAAATTAAAGGCGGAGTCCACGATGTTTAAAAAACGCGTTGGAAAAGAAGACGGGCCGACTACCAAAACACACTTATAGCCAATCAAATTAAATCAAATGCCGGGTTGCGTATGTGTGGGGCGGGTCTATCAACAGAAGGTCCAGATTCTATTGGGGTAGGGGCGTGTTTGTTTGGGTGATTTCAAATATCAACATTGGCTTTCAAACATCGTGGACTCCGCCTTTAAATGATACTATAATTATTATATATAGTCCAAGCTGTAAACTATTTATGATCATTATTCACTGCTAATTACTTTTAAAAATATATATTTAGGATAAAATACTTCAATTTACAATCCTATCTATCTGTCCGTTCTGTGTATTTAGGTCAGATTCGCCACACCACTAGATGGTGGTAAAACTCCATGTCCATGATTTCTAACGCGTTAACACGTGATTTACGTGTTAACACGCACTTACGCGTTAACACGTAGTGCGTGTTAACACGTGATTTACGCGTTAACACGTAGTGCGTGTTAACACGTATTTTTAACACGTTTTTGCCCCAATGGCCTTCCATAGAACCACAGCGCGTCCGACTTCACGTCTCCGTTTTCAGCTCCTCCCCGCCTGCACGCGGCTAATCTCGCCGATCGGTTACATCCAGCCACAGCCGATGTCGAACACACCTAATGATTTTCGCGTATGAGAGAATCCCTGTCACGAGTACCGAAGAAGAAATCACCCAATAGCAAAGAGGACTGGCTCAGATTCCATAGCAACGGAGGCAGAGAGGATTCTGGGAAATGCAGGCGTCCGAAACTGACTTATTTTTTTTACAATCAAAGTAGAAACAATCAAAATTGATGGCCATAACATCGTATTGTTGAATTATCAAGCACACGTTAGTGTTCATGTGTTGAGAAAATATTGTGATCTGCAGCGGGCCCACATGTAGTTTTAGCTGGTGCCTTCACCATAGTAGATGTCGATAAGGCTCATGGGTAGTGTAGTATTTACTCTTGTATTTGAAACACGAAACCGATCGAAACATCAATATTATAGGATAAACATCTCCTGATTAAATTTTGAGTAAAGTAGCGCTTAAAGTGTAATCAATTAATGACAAAAAAAGTAAAACAATCCCTGGTATATACTATTGCAATACATTAGATTAAATTCGTGCTTTTAAACACGAAAAAATAATAGGACAAAAAAACGTGGTGCACGCACGAAAAATACTTCCTATTGAAATACATTAGATTGAAAGTCGTTCTGACTGGCACGAAAAAAAGGGGAAAATCGTGTCCATGGACACGAATCAATAGATTAAATTACACGAACTGCCTTGGGTATATCTTAATTAAACATACAGCAAATATACAGTCTGTAAACATGTCATTTTAATGTAGAACAATATATATATATATATATATATAACTTAAAGAGAGAGAAAGTCGTGATCCCGCTTCAGACAAGGGATTCTGCCGCGGTACGTAACCGTAGTGACCGCACCAATGAATGTAACAGCCGCACGCTACTGCAAAATACACATTTGAACAATAAAATCAATCGCCTAAAACATACTTTGCAGCGCAGGCATGAATACCCCCATTTCGTCAAAATCCAAAGATGAGGGATTTGGATTCAAATATCGGACGACCCTTCTACGTTGTCAAGCGACGAAATGGGGGGTACCCTCAACGTCAGCTTATAGACGTGAGGGGGAATGACCAACTGTGCGTGATCGAAAATAATAAAATATCCTACGTTAATTAAGGCATGTTTTAAACACACAGCAACAGCCCTGTAAATATGTCATTTTATTGTATACCAAATATATAAAAAAAGAGAGAGAAAAGTCGTGATACACCGATTCAGAAGGCTTTCCGCTCCACGAAAATGTTTGGTCACCGCATCAATGTGGTCACCGCATCAATAATGATTGTATGCGCCGCACGCTTGTGCAAAATGCACATTTGCAGCATAAAATCAATCGCCTAAAACCATATTGCGCAGGCAAACCGATAAACCCATTTCGTCAAAATCCAAAGATGAGGGGTTTGCATTCAAATCTATAGGACGACCCTCTACGTTTTCAAGCGACGAATAGGGGGTACCCTCAACGTCCGCTATGGACGTGAGGGGGTCATGACCAAACGGCAGTATGTGACGAATTGGGTGTGAGACTGTGTTGCACGGCAGTATGTGACGAATAGGGTGTGAGACTGTGTTGTGCTATTTGTACTAGTACAGCAATACAGGGACATAGGAATTTTTGTAGCAGAGCTTGCCAAGTCAGTATTAAAGGAAAACAATACAAAAGTCAACATAAAAGAGCAGATGACAGACTACACACAATAAATAGACTACACACAATAAATAAATATACACAATAAATAGACTCTTAAGAAATACAATCAACGAAAAGCAGCACAAACCTGTATCAATCAACTCACACCTTAAAAATTATCACTATAACTGAGATTTTGCAGTAAAAAGGATCCACATTTAATTTAATTAAAAACCTCTTTATACTGTCCCAAGATGGTATGAAGTATAAGTATTTAAAACTTACTGTACAGCTACCTCTAACATATAAAAACAGACATGTTTCTTTTTTTAATCTACACTGTAAAAAAAAAAAAAAACGTTTTTTTACAGGTAATATTCTGTATTTTTTCACAGAATTTTCCAATTTTTTCATTAAACAGTAAAATGCTTTTGTTTTACAGATATTTTCTGTAAGTTTTACCATTAAATGACAGTATTTCCTTGCAATTAACAATCACAACAAAATTATGTTTTTTAAAGGCAATTCATACTATTTTTACAGATCAAAAATGTATTTTCACAGACATTTGCCGTTAAGTTTCACAGACATTTGCCGTTAATTTTTACAGACATTTGCCGTTAATTTCCACAGATATTTGCCGTTAATTTTTACAGACATTTGCCGTTAATATTCAGACATTTGCCGTTAATTTTCACAGAAATTTGCCGTTATTTTTTAGACATTTGACGTTAATTTCCACAGACATTTGCCGTTAATTTTTGCAGACATTTGCCGTTAATTTTTACAGACATTTGCCGTTAATTTCCACAGACATTTGCCGTTAATTTCCACAGACATTTGACGTTCATTTTTACAGTTTAAAAAATTATTTTTACAGAAAATTTCTGTAAATGTTTTATTGATTATTTTCCTGTAGAAATGTAAGTAAAATTACATAAATCAGTAAATTTATAGTGTTTTAAATTTATCCCCCTTCAGCATTGAAACTTTTAGGGTTTTGCTCTTGCTGCAAAGTAAGACCACGTCCACTGTTAACTCATATTCCACCTCAATCTCTAACTGGTGAACGTTGTTCAGCAATACTACAACATGACTTCATCAAATCCACTTCTTTTGTTTTGTGCTGCTTGTAGCTATACAACTTGACTAAGAAATGTTTTTGGAGCTGCAACTTGTGTCATGGTAGCCTACACTGTAAAAATATTACTGTAATTTTTTTAACTGCTGTGATAAATCCTTTAATGTAATGTAAACTAAAACACTTAAAATAACAGAAAATCACAGATGTAGCCAAATGCATTTATTGTAAAATAGTCCAAAACTTTCCAATGCATTAAGATAATAAGTATTAGTTTCCAAAACTCTCCAATACAATGCAGATCACAAAATAAGGCTTTAGCCTTGGAAATACAACAACGAATACCACAAAGACTGCAGCATTTAATTAACCACAGAGGAACACATTACTACATAGTGACCAAACTTCAGTCATAAATTTACAGTTTAAACAAACACACAAGAAATAGTTTTAACTGTGCCTACCTTTAAATTGCTTATCTATGAAGATAATCTTTTAAATTAACCACAAACTTGAAAATCTTTTCAGAGTCTCTTCTTCAATTACACTGGAATTAACTGGTAAGCCATTCAAAGTCCATAGTTTTCGTAGCAGTGTTCATACATTTGGGTTCATTCAATGCCTTTTTTTGTCACACGTTCCAGCAGCAAATTTTTGATCCAGTTTACAGACTGATGCCCACAACTTCTCTGTTAAAAAAACAACAACCAGAAGATCTAATTATAAAAAATCAGCATATACTACAACAATAAAATCAAAATTTGCTAGAAAAAGATTTTAAAGTTTTAGTTCTGCCAAACATAAAAACTGTCCAGGGCAGTTCCTTTAATTCATACTGGGTTTATAACAATGCAGTATGGATTGAAATTAGAAAATTATTCACAAATAGATGCACATTTACCGGTGAACTTGATGCACAGTACAAATGTATTTTACCATCCACGAACAAATGTCTTAAATTTGAATATATAAAATTCAGAATTTAAATTAATGTGTATTGATTTATACAAATGAAGACATGTATGTGAATAAAAATGCAAAAAATTAGATTTTTTGTGGTTCAGATGACACGCCTGCATTTATCCCGTTCTGTTTATTTGGATTTTCAGACTCATTTCCCCAAGTAAAGCATTATATGAGCCAAATATAAACAACTATCAATGAATGAACCAAACAAATGCCTTTCATTTTTGTGTCCGTAAAAATTCTATATTCAAATGAATGTGCATAGATTTGTACAAACAGAGACGTTTGTGAATTTCAGTGATTATATTTTGTATCATTGTATCGCAGTTTGTGCGTGCAGGGATGCTGATGTGCATTTGTGGATCGGGTGATGCATGTGGGTTCACATGTTTGGTTCATTCAAATTTTGCGACTTTTGTTGCGTGGTTTGTATTTAATCAAACAGGATGAATGCATGTACATCGCCTAATTCACAAACGCACATTGATGTTTTTGCATACACAAATTGTAATATACCAATAAAAAATATAAATCACTGAAATTCACAAATATCACAATTTGTGCATGCAAAAAAAAAAAAACACCAATGTGCATTTGTGAACCAGGCAATGCATGTGCATTCATCCTGTTTGATGCACATAATTAAATTCCAACACAAGGTGAGACGCATTTGTTTGGTTCGTTCGTTGGTGGTTGTTTGTATTTGGCTCATAAAATGCTTTAAACGGCAAAATGGAAATCTCAAAATCCAAATGAACAGAACGGGATAAATGCAGGCGTGTCACCTGATCCACAAATGCACATCTCCTTTTTTGCATGAGCAAATTATGATATATATAAATACATAAAAAATTTACATTTTTATTCACATACATGTCTTCATTTGTACGAATCAATACACATTAATTTAAATTCTGAATTTCATATATTCAAATCTTATGGCATTTGTTTGTGCATGATAAAACACAGTTGTAACATGCATCAAGTTCACCGGGGAATGTCCATGTATTTGTTGTTTTGACTAATTTCAACCCATAATGCAGTGGTTGTAGTGTTATAGTTATAAGTATCTGCTCTAGAGTTTGGTGTGAAACATGACAGGGATTTATAGATAAACAGTGCATAATCACTGTCTATGTGTCAACTCATGATAAAGCCAGTGGCGGCCGGTGACTTCTTTTTCGAGGGCACATGATGCAAAGCTTGTCTCGTCACAACATGTATATAGCTCTTCATCTGTGTGGCTCACCATTTCAAAATATGTGTTTGGCGCCTCATGTAAATGTATGTGCATCACGCAAGATGTTGCAATACGAGCCTGCTGCAGACGCGTCTAAATGATTTACGATAAAAGAGATGCTCACGTTTGCCAGATACTGGCGTAATCTCATGTGTGAAGTGTTAAGTGAGTCTTGGGAGAATTTTGTGAACGTGGGCACTTTTATCATAAACCCTTTTGATGCGTGTTCAGCAGGCACTCATTTTGAAAATACACATGATGCACATGGTTCACATGACGCAACAAACACATATTTTGAATTTGCTCCCTAACTAAAAAACTTAACCTAGAAGTCAAAAAAACTTGCAAGTATACAATAGATATTGGTTAAGAGTTTATGCTCTGAATTACCTCTGAATAAACTCAAGTGTGCATGCAGCTTGATTCTGATATGTGTCTGATATGCCCCAAATGCCTCTAAACATGGACCCAGGACAACCTTCTCTCCAGATGACAACATCCATTTGCTTGAGGTCATCAATTCACCTATATAAAGTAAACTTGGATTAATAATGGTTGTGACAGTATGGTTCATGGCATGCACTGCAAAGAAGAGCTTAGTATTTCTGTCTTTTTACCAGTCTAAATATATTAAAATTCTTAAATCAAGATGCAGAATATAAGATAAGAAAAATGACAAGAAATTTTGTCTAGCTTCAATCTAAATTAAGTGAATAAAAAATAATTTAAAATGATCTTTTTTGGATTATTCAACTATACGAAGAGTAAATGTAATTATTTACTTGAGCTCTTTATTGCAGTGTATGTACCTTGTGTAAACCAAAAAAATACAGATAACACTAGAAAAAAAAATTAATCATTACAAAAGAAAACAAAAAATAGTTTGTATTCATTGTATCCAAATTACCTTGGATGATCAGTGAGTGTAGGTGAATCCGATAATCCTCATTCCATGTAAGCTGCAGTTTCTGCTACGTAAAAAAAAATTAAACTATTTCATATAAACAGGACATAAAAAAATAAATATGGCAGCTTCAATAAGAAGGGACTAAGTATTCTTTTTCTTATTTTGGAAGTGAATGGGGCTCATTAAAGATTGGGTTACAAACATTCCTCAAAATATCTTCCTCCGTGTTTGAGATGTCATGAATATGAAGTGAAATGCATTTAACATACTATAATCTTGTATTACAAAATATATTTAAGTAATTTTCAATTCAATTCAGTTTATTTGCCAGACTCATGTCCAAAAACCACCAAGACAGGACAGATAAAAACAGAGAAAACGTACAACAGTTAAAAAGAATAAATACAAAAATTAAAATACATACAAACATTTCAACCAATGCATTCTCAGACTGGATGTGTACCTGGAGCAACTCACTAAGGGATTAGAGAGTGCCACCATGATACTGCTGGAAGACTCATCCAGACGTTGCATAAACTTAAACATCAACTTTCTTAAAAGTGCTTTCAATGTAATCACTCCTACAGATACAAACATCTGACTGGCACTCCCTCCTCTGGGAACCTTGAGTAAAATTCTCATTGCATCATTGTAGGCAACTTGTACCTTATGCATGCTGGATTTTTTATAAGAAGTCCACAGATGGGCAGTATAGAGTGATGTACAGTAAGATTTAAACAGAGCCACTTTAACTTGAGTGGAACAGAAACCAAACTTACGTGCTATGATGTTTGCCTGTGCATATAACTTATAACACTGTCTGTACATGTCATCATCATCATTCATATCATCTGCAATACAATGACCAAGGTATTTAATCTTTTTACAGACCCCAAGACAATTATTGGCTAACATGAACACAGGAAAATTAAGCCATTTATCCTGTTTCATTCTGCATATTAAGACAGCACTTTTGCTGGAATTATATTTTATATCAAACTCCACCCCATAATCAGAGCATATATTAAGAAGCTCCTGCAGCCCAGCACTACTCGGACCAAAAATAACAAGGTCATCTGCATACATGAGGTGATTTACCAGCATGCCACCGATCATACAACCAGTAATACAACCATTAAGTCTCCTTGACAATTCATCAATATATAAATTAAATAAGACTGGGGACAAGATTCCTCCCTCCCTTACACCATTGGACACTCTAAAGGGGGCAGATATACTACCCCCCATTTGATATGCATCTGCTGCTGGTGGGCATACCAATAGGCAAGAACCCTCACAATATACCCAGGGACTCCCTTTTGCTTTAGCTTAATGAAAAGCTGTTTGTGATTCACTCGATCAAATGCTTTGGAGGCATCTATAAAACACATGAGAATAGTGGAATTTTTAGACTTATACAAATTCACTATTTCCTTAAGAGCATAAATACACATGTCAGTGCCATGTTTAGGCTTAAATCCAAACTGATTATCTAGGGAAGAAATATACCCAATCACCCTTTCAAGGAGGATTCTTTCCATTACCTTGGACAAAATACTGACCAATGCTATAGGTCTATAATTATCCAAGCATCCAACTTTTCCAGCTTTGTTCTTAATAACTGGGACAAGCAGAATAGATAACATTGAATCTGGTAGTATGCCATGGGTCAACAAACCAGTGAAGTTGATTGCTAGGAGGGGAGCAAGCCTAAGACTGGCATTTTTCGGATGCTCTGCAGTTATTGAATCCCTACCACATGCTTTATTGTTAGGTAATTTCCATATGGCATCAAATACCTCATGTGTCAAAATACTTTTAAAATCATTACTGATAACAGTGTCCTCCACGTGTGGATCATGCTTTAAACAATTAAAAATGGAGCTATAGTGCTGTCTCCATATTTCAGCGACATTATCTTCTCCGGAGACTCCTTCAACAGTGCAAGGAAGGAAAGATTTACAGTTATTAAGGGACCTCACCTCTTTCCAAAAATCAGTAATATTGTTGCTCATCATTTTACTAGCCATAGAATCAGCCCTCATCATTTGCTCATTTCTAGATATAAAACGAACAGCATACTTATATCTGGCATTTGCAAGCTTTTTACTCTCAAGCTCGGGGCCCTGCCTAGGTCTCCCAGCCAGGTCCCAAAGCCTGTAAGCTTCCCGAGCTTCAGTGTGATATGGTGCTACATGCTCATTCCATCCTGGTCCAATATTAAAGGCCCTGTTTTTCCTATGTTTTTGAAGAGGTTTACCAGCCTCCAACAGAGCAGCCACAACATCATCATACATGGCACATAGATTACTCTTGTGCACCTCACTCTGACAATTTACATCCTTACACATAATAGCTTCTCTAGGAAGACAGAAATTACTTAAATAATGGTCTGTATTAGTATAATAAGCCAGAAGATCCTCTTCAGAAAGAGTTGACCAGTCTAATTTAGTACTCACATTACCACTGATAGCATTGTTGTTACTAACTATAGATGGTAATTCTTCAGTGTTAATTGTGAGGGCCAAAGGTATATGATCTGTTATTGTGACCCCATATTTAATACCCATATTCTCTATGGCTGCATGCCCATCAGCTGTACTAAAACAATGGTCAAGCCATGATGTTGTGTGCCAGGCTTCACTTATGTATGTATAACTATCTGCGGGCAACAGTACTCTACTTGATAAAGTGAAGTTATTGTCTTGACTAAAGCAGATCAGATGCTTGGCAAATAATGAGTTACTGTCATTGATATCAGCATTCATATCCCCAACAACATATACATTGCAGATACTATTATCTTGAATAAAAGCATTTATAAAAGCCAATCTATTTAAATATTCAACCTCATTTTCACAACACTCATATGGAGTATAAACATTTAAAATAACAAAATTATTACATTTATAAGTATATTGTATACCAATACACCAGTCAACGTCAAGCCTGATCGGCTTTATCACAGCATCAAGCTTTTTATTCCAGAGCACAGCCACCCCACCTGGGATTCTGCCTCTGACTATAGCCTTGCTAAAGTCGTTGACTCTCCTACTCCAAGAAAGTTTTCATTAAGAGTGTTCAGTTTCTCTAAATCTTGTTTAGCAATAAAGGTCTCCTGTAAACATAAAATTTCACATTCTGCGAGCAAACTGTCCACCACAGCACGTCGTGCTTTATCCCCTGTGCTCTGCCCCAAGCGCAGGCCATGGCAGTTGTAAGACAGTACCCGAATTGACATGTTCATGCCAACGGGTTACCTCCAGAGGGCCCATTTGCCTCCCTTTCGGACGGCACACGACATAAACCAACAACACTGGCCGTGGCTCATAATAACGCCTTATTAGTGCTCCTTTTGGCCAGAGTTCAGGAATGTACATTTCACCAATATCATTACATTCAGCAGTCACTTTAAAAGAGCCAACCCTGCTACGTACATTGTCTATTTTTTGGCAGGTGACCACCTATTAAGGCTATGTCCACACGAAGCCGGTGCATTCCCTATCCGATCATTTTTTTTCCTTGCTCTAAAAAAATAATCCGTAAACACGAAACCACTGAAACCGACTGAAAGCGGTGTAGTATATATGCCGGACCAGTATGGGGCGCTGTACTTCTGCCACAGATATACACTATACACGGAGAAGAAGACTTTGAGCATGCGCATAACCAACGTATGGTGTTGTCCATTGTCGCTTGTTGGTCACCACAATTGCATAGAAGCAATAGATTTTGCTGTAATAAAGCTAGTAGGCTTTAGTAGTTTCTGTAGCACGAACACAATCACGTAATCCGCCGTTATTGTTGTTGCTGTTACGTGTGACGCTTCCGACACGTGATGTGATGACGTTTTTGCTTCACAAAATATACGGATTGGCTGTACAGACGAAACCGCAAGGGTGTCGGTTTCAGATTTTTCCACTTTAGGACCTGGTTTCAAAAAATAGCGGATTCAGTCTCCCAAAACGCCGGATCCGTGTGGATGAAACGCCAATACGATAACAAATTTATACGTATGCAGTGATACGCGTCTCCGTGTGGACAGCCCCTAAGTTTACTTTTAAGATAATCAGCAAGTGTGTCAGCATCAAGTTCTGGAGAAAATTTTGTTGCAAAAACACTCACCATTTTGGTCTTCACAGTTTTAATAGTACTCACGGCTCCAGTAAGGATGATAGAAGCTGGACCAGATTTTTTACGTCCCGTGGTAATCGCATGCCCACCCAAAGCTGTAGCAACTGACTTTGTCTTCTGCCTAGCCCGTCCGTTGCTCACTACTTTACTCCAACTTGGAGAGCCAGTGGATAACACTGACCCGGCAGGATCCTTCCCCGTAGCTGCATCCACCGCAACAGTCCCATCGCGGCTGCACTGCACCGGTTCAGGACAGAGCGCTAATAAGTCTCCCATTCGGTGCAGGTCCGCCACACCTCCAACTCCCTGCTCCACAGTCAGCGCATGTTCGCCACCTCGCACCCCCGGCGTCGGCTCCTTAGGGTTTCCCGGGCCATGGTAAACAGCCTTCTTTAATCCTGGAGAGATCCCAGCTACAGCACTAGCAATCGGGTTGCCAGATCGGCACTCCAGAACAGACACCCTGTGGTTGATTTCCACAGCTTCAGCACGAACTTGTTCACATACACCCGTCTGGAGCTGGGTTACGTGTTTTAGAGTTCCCACTTCCGCACAGAGCTGCTCCATTCTCCGAAGCAAACAGGAGACATCTAAACTCGAGAATGTCACCGGAGGGAGCTCATCCAAGTAATAAGAAACAAATCTAGGGATATCAGACCCACATTCATTCAGTACTTTAAGGCAGAGTTTTATGTTGTTGCCTTTATACGCAACACATCTCTGCGAGGTTCCCGGACAGAGCTCAAACAAAACTTTCTTAGAGGCTTCAATTTCCTCAGAGTCGAACGTGTTTGTGGCCAATAAGACAATCTCATCCTGGCTTAGAGTCTTAATTTTCACAGCAAGGAAGTTTAACAACTCATCCTCCACTATTACTTTGCCATCAGTCGTCGTATAGATCTCTGGTTTTAGACGAGACCGTTTAAAACTACGAGCATGAGCCCCCAGGTTGCAGCCAGCCACATCCGCCATTGTAAAACCCCGTCGATAGAACATTGATCCGTCAACATTGATGAGTACAAGTAAACTTGTACTCATCTTTCATACAAATATGGGTTCAAATGTATTACAAGTGGTACCTAAATACATTTTTAAATTACATTTGAGCATATTTCATATGTACTAAGGAACAAAAAATGTAGGCTATATTAAGTACAAAATTAGTACATGAAAATAGAGCACTTTGAGTAGATTATAGAATTGTACTTGTCTTTGATCAAAGTACGATTTCATGAGGCGAGGCGCTGCAAGAAACGACATTTGGATGACATCAGAGTAACGCGAGAGCGATTTGAAATCAGCCTTTTCAGCAACATTTCTCGCGGTAGTCTGATGTCATCTTTGTCAGTTCTTGCGGCGCTGCGTAAAGTTGAGTACAAAAAAAAAATTCGACAATTTATCTATTACTTATCAGCTTGCGAAATACAAGGTGTGGGGTGTGAGCGTTTGAACTGACTGACATGCGCGTGTCTCATGGTGAATGCGTGAGACTTGACTTGAGAGCCCTGTCTTCCACCATGTGCATCAAACTAACACGCGCATATTACATCAAATTATGTGCTATAGACTCGCCCAATAAATTCAGCAGAGAAACTAACGCTAATACCTAACTATGATGAACGGTCTTGTGTTTGCAATGTGACAAAATAAAAATATTACTTACACGATTGAAGAATTATCAGATGCAACAACTTCTTTCCACTCCGTAGACACCTGTCTGCGCAAACTCGCAATGCGCATGTGCACCGCGCGCAAATTTGCTGATGACGTCGTGACATCACACGTACTGCGCTACGCACATGTTGTCTAAATGTGTTTCTTATCAAACATTTTTGACAAAGATTTGTACATTAACAGAATCTACATGCATGTTTATAATTCATTTAATAGGCTGCATTTATTGCAGTTATTGTAAAGTGCCAAAGCTTTTATTTTCAAACTAGTGCCACAGCTGACTTTTTAAATAAATAAATAAATACATAAAATGAAATAATAAGTGTCATTACATGTTGTCCGGTAGCATTTACATATTAGCCTATTTTAAAAATACAATATTGCAGACATAACTGTAAAATTTGCATTTAGCATGCTCCCACAATTCATTGCAAACTACAGCAATGTAATTTTCAAATTATAGGGAGAGAGAGAGAGAGAGAGAGAGAGAGAGAGAGAGAAAACAGGGCTTAAGACAAATTTGATACAAGATCCACAACAAAAGTCAGCCTCTCTCACACCCCATCTCCATTCAAAACAAAGCAACATTATCTGTGTATTTGTAATATGTAAACTCAATGGACACTCACAATT